>NC_065526.1:40273552-40288172 GCF_006386435.1 Epinephelus moara
GGCTGGAGAGGTGCCAGTTCACCTGCTGGGCACTGCCGAGGTGCCCTTGAGCAAGGCACCGAACCCCCCAACCGCTCGGGGCGCCTCACCAAGGGCAGCCCCCTCACTCTGACATCTCTCCAATTTGTGCATGTATAGGTCCTGTTTGTGCATGTGTGTGTCTTTTGGACCTGTGTGTTATTGACAAGCAAGAGTGAAAACATTGAATTTCCCCTCAGGGGGATTAATAAAGGAAATAAACTTAAACTTAAACTTAAACTTAGTTTTAGTAGTAGTGTTTAAAAAGCACATTTGTTCAATAATCAGCAATGCGCACACATTTTTTGTCAACACCGTCAGTTTTTCGTCAACAACGTCAGATCTTCATCAACACTGTCACATGTATGTTTTTGTTAATTTTTTGGGGAAAAAAATTCTTTGTTTTTACAATATTGAAATTAGGGCGGCACGGTGGTGTGGTGGTTAGCACTCTCGCCTCACAGCAAGAGGGCTGCCGGTTCGATCCCGGGCGTGGGAGCCCCTCTGTGCGGAGTTTGCATATTCTCCCCATGTCAGCGTGGGTTCTCTCCGGGCACTCCGGCTTCCTCCCACAGTCCAAAGACATGCAGATTGGGGACTAGGTTAATTGATAACTCTAAATTGTCCGTAGGTGTGAATGTGAGTGTGAATGGTTGTTTGTCTCTATGTGTCAGCCCTGCGATAGTCTGGCGACCTGTCCAGGGTGTACCCTGCCTCTCGCCCTATGTCAGCTGGGATAGGCTCCAGCCTCCCCGCAACCCTCAAGAGGATGAAGCGGTTAGAAGATGAATGAATGAATGAATATTGAAATTAAAAACAAAGTTTGAAAATGCAAATATTTAGAAATGTGGGTTTTCAGAATAGTGTGAAATCACAACTTAAGTTTATATATTGTATTTTATTACATATCAGAGTAACTAAACACTATTACAACATACTTCAGAACTTTAGATTCTTGTTGGAATGGAAGAATTAAAATTGTATATTTTTTAGTGTGTCTGATGGAGTTGACACAAATCCAATTCTGAAGGGAAACATGTTTATTTGATGTGTTTTTATTTAGAACCTGTTCCTTTACATGGTTAAATAGCTAAGACCTTTCTCTGCAGAAATATATAACTCTAATTAATATAGTGTGCATTTTAAAAAAAAGTTTTTTAAAACGTGTTTTGTAAACGTGACTTAATATCGCATCGTTTAGCCCAAAACGATGCGTGTAATCCAGTCTTCTCTTCAAGTGTTCAGTAACCACCACCGTCGATATGTGCTGGCGTCAAAAGACACTGTCTGTTGTACAAATGAAACCAAACGGACTCGTATGTATTTTCACTCTTGGGAGTTACAAAGGGAGAAATGATCGCTCAGTGTTTTAGTCTTTTGGCCTTGTTAATTCATACTCAGTTGCGCAGATGTTGTTGCAGCTTCGTCTTACAACCTTAAAAATGATGAGACGAGACTCTGGACTTAAAATCAAACATCATCTTTAGTTAATGAAAAAAGGCATGGACACGTTAGCTCGTGCAAACGAGGAGTACACATGCATGTGGGAGTACACAACTTGGCTGCTAACAACAACAGAAGCCAACTGACGTCATCAAGTCGTACGTGTCGCTCCGCGAGCCTTCTGGGTAATGAAGTCCCTTTTAATACAACGTCTTCTATACTTATTACTTCAAAATCAAATATATTAACTTATTAAAAAACCTTACAAATAAAATATGTTTCTTCGAAATAAATTCTAAACAAATGTGTCATTTTTCTGATGATGCGTCTCACATCTTGCATGCTTATCCCAGGGAACTTTGACAGAGCATGGCCTGTGAGTTTAAACACATACACACAGAAACAAACAAAAAAATAATTAAACAAGCAAGCAAACAATGCTTCAGATATGGATGGAGCTGCTAAAATGTGGACACTTCACACAGATCTATACAATCAGCACAGTTTCAAGGATGCTATGTCAGTATGAATGGCAACCAAATGCAAAAACGGGCACAACCTCCCCTTCTGTTCCTGAGTTATGGTGTTGTAAACCAGCCAGAGAAGGGTTTTTTTTTGTGCAAAACATTATGATTTTAAGTGAAGCTGACCTTTGAAATTTTGGGTATAAAATGTCCTCACTTCATCATTTTATAGTATTTGATTTTTGTGTGATACTTTGTCATAATTAACATGAACTCTCGAGTTATTGCTAAAAATGTTTAGAGTTAAACTTAGGTGAACTTTGACCCCACAAAATGTAATGAGTTCATCCTTGATTCTAATTTGAAATTTGCGCCAAATTTGAAGAAAAAGCCTCCAGGCTTTGTGGAGATTTCACATTTGTTTAAACGTTGACATGGAATTAAGTGTTGCAAAACCAACAGACTGCTGTCAGCTGTGCAACAGAAGTTTGGCATTAATACTAATAGTGCTTCTGTGATTGCTACCGCAATGCTTTGGGACACATGTAGCCATCATTAAACCTGTGCCATGTAACACATGTGGGACACTGTTTTCACTTGTGTATTTGTGCGTGTGAGTGTGTGTACAGCACTCAAATAGTTTTGATTTGATTTGGACTAAACTAAGTGGAATTGTTGTGGGTCACGAAATTAAAAAATTATTTGATTTTGAGTAGACCCACTCAAAGGTAAAGGTCACTGCATAAGGTCAAATTTCAAAATTTCCACCTGATGCCAGTACACTGGTGAGAGATACACATATGGTTAATATTTAACGGGCAGCTGTAGCTCAGAGGGAGATCAGTGTATTAATGTTAGTTAGATCCTGATGAGTTGGTTGGTACCCTGCGTGGCAGCCTCCAGACATCAGTGTATGAATGTGGTGTGAATGGGTGACTGATAGACCGGTATTGTAAAGCACTTTGAGTAGTTGATAATACTAGAAAAGCACTATATAAGTACAGTCCATTTAACACTAATATTAGCTTTTATATAACTTGAACTATCATTCAAAGATTTGGTTTTATAGTGTCAAACATGCAGTGTTGCACTCTCTGAGTGCCTCTTGTACTGTAATTTCACATTGGATTTCAAATTATTTCAAACTGATGACTCAATCAATGATTCAACTCAGTCACTATAACCTCCAACATAAAATATCATTCTATATAAAAACTGTAGAGGTCATGTGTAGGAATTTACTTTACAATGGAATTTACCTTTAATTAAATACACTCACCAAGTATAGCATCAAGTTTTGAGGTATCGAGTTGTGGTTTTGATCCCACATCATTGTGTGCTCCTGACGGTCTCCCTGTCAAACTTGAGCAAGACAGTATTTCCCTTCCGACAGTTAAGCTTTTGTCTGGGGACTTTGACATCAGAGCCTGGCATGAGAGAAACCTGCAACACAAATGAGTGATCAGTTAGTTTGCAATTGGTCACACATTATTAGTGGTGGGACAGTACACACGTACATGAGTAACCGGTTAGCAAATCATAACCATTTAGAAAATAATCAATAATGAAATAATCAAAAATGAACTATTTAGGAGTGATAATGCTGCCTGAAAAAACTCTCGAGTGCAGTAATGTTACACATAACAGACATGGAGCATTAAGTAATGTTAATAACTCGTTAATATCATGTGACTTCTTATAGTTGAGTAAATGCGATGGCAACCAGCAACAATCAAAGCACTGTGTGGCAATTATTTGAAAAAAATGCCAGTGGGGATACGGTTAGGTGTATGACCAGTGGGTCCATGTCATTGGTCCGACATCCCATTGGTCCGACATCCCATTAGTCCGACGGTCCGCGGTGCTGAATGGCTCCCGGCGGGCGTATTTCTACCTTGATGGTGTGCCGCGACTGGCTCTGGGTCAGCTGGGAAAGGCGAAGCAGGCTCACGGCTTATGTGTTTCACTTTCTTTTTCATTTTAACCCACACCATGATCTTTTCCTAACCCTAACCAAGTGTTTTTTGTGCCTAAACCTAACCAGACCTTAACCACAGGGCATCATAATGATTTCGGAACGGACTTCGGAACAATGGGTTTAATATGGTCGGAACAATGGGATGTCGGACCAATGGGCTGTCGGACCAATGGGCAGTTCCCATGATCAGTTAGGTGTGTATATCAAGCTTTGGAAACACACGCAATACGTGGATCAGGTGAGATGACTTGATGCTCAGTGCGCACTGTTTAGTCATAAACACACTCCAAAAGAGTCTTGATTCTGCTGCTAGCCTTACTTAATGGAAAATTGCAATTGCAATTGGGTAATTTTTGCATAGCTCCTATGTCAAGGTTTCTATTCTGTATCCCAAGTTCGCTTTGAAAGTTTTAATAAACGTATCTGCCTGATAATGTCTATGAGATTTGTTGTAGTTTGATGAGTTGTAGTTTGCAATTAAATCTATAGAGCACAACCATACAACATAACTCAGATAAGCTGGGAAGTAGGGCTGCTTGATTATGAAACATAATCACAATTATTTCTGGTCAATATTGAGATCACGATTATTTAACACGATTATTCACTGACTTTGGAAACATCATGCATTTAGTGATTTTTTTTACTTTGTTTTTTTAACAGTGGATTTCCTTGATCTTTAAATAGATAAATAGTCAGAGTTTTGCCACACATGGCAAAGATGGTAACTGTGCGTTCACACCAAACGCGATGGACGCGATGAACGCCACAAGTTTCCATTCAAAATCAATGTAAATGACGCAATGACACGCAATGTCGCTTCGGGCGACGCGTTTCAGGCGATAAGAGCGACGCGATGAAGCGATGACGTGTCCATCACCTCATCGCATGTGTCGCTTGAAGTTGAAAAATTTGAACTTTTAAAGCTACATCGTGTGACGCTGTGCCGCGACATCCAATCAGCGTTGATATCCAGGGCCAACAGGTCCTCAAACTGGGCCAGCATCAGCCTGAAGTACCGCTGGAAACGACCGTCATCCAGACGCAGCTCTTGCAGGAGGTGATGATATTCACCCAGCTGTGTGCATTTCTGGAAGATATTGTGAACCCAGACACGGCGGCGTTTGGTTGACGAGAAAATAGCGGGAGGTGAAGAAAATTGCGGGAGGAGGGTTGCGTCATCGCGATTGAAGCGATGAAGCGATGATCAAAAAGGTGACATTTGTGATCAAGCGACGCGATACTCGCGTTACGGGCGATGACATCGCGTCCATCGCGTTTGGTGTGAATGCACAGTAACTCTTACAATCAGCATTTACACACATGGATTCTAACATATCTTTCTATGTGAGGTATTTACCATGTCATCAGAGTCCACTTGACTAATTCACATTTGTGAATTTGTCTGGTGAAGCCAAGCTGTACTGGACCAGTTGTCAACACTTTTGGTAAGCACATCCATGATCTTCAGAGGATGAGCCCTGTCAATTGTGTTGAGCCTGTGACCTTTCATCCAGTGCCACTCTATCGCCAAAATTTCAACTTTGCACACTAGATATTACATGTAGTTTATGGATTGGTGTGATTCTTGATGATTGCATTTTTACTCCCTAAAAAAGGTTTTGCTAGATTGTGGTGAACCCGTGACCTTTCCTCCAGTGCCACCCTCAGGCCAAATGACAAAATAAGTCTCCCACTACTTGTCTTCTCCCAACATGCACCAAGCCACTGGGACAAAAACAGCAGAAGGCCTGCATCAATGTCATTATTTCCTTAATTCAATAATTAATTTTCTTTCCATTGTTAACCTGTAGAATGTCAATGAAGCTGACCAACAAAACACAGAAGATGACATGCGTAATGCTTCCAACTGTGAAGACAAAGACGATGAAGAAGAAAATGAAAACTTGCCCACAACTACCCTGTTGGGTCCAGCCATTCAAGCGGTAAATACACACTAATCACAGAAGTTTTATCTCTAGTCAAATGCCTGAACTTTCGATTCAATGATATTCTGTCAAGTCATCTTTTTCCTTGTTAACCTGTAGAACGATGAAGACCTGTCAGATTCCGAAGGAGACATGCTTGATGCTGCCAGGAGTGAAGATGAAAACGATGTGGACAATGAAGACTTGGAGTGCAATGCTAGTGGAGCAAACACATCTCAATTGTCAATGGTACGAAGTAAATGGTTTATTGGTAGCGGAATAGCTCATTTAGAGAAACACAATACATAAAATGAATAGAGGAATGAGCTAGTAGCTATGTCCTTCTGGTTGGCTAACATAGATATGGGCTGTGCATAGATTGTGTCTCACCTTGTGAGACTGGTTTATTGCCTTGCAAATATTTCTTGTCATTATATGATGCATTGATTTATAGTTGTGTGAGCTGTATTTGAGGAAACAGGTAGTAGTGCAAGGCATCCTAGATGTCAGAGTATTTCAAAATGACAATGCCTATAAACAGGAAATTGAGTTTGCCCTCCAAACTCTCAAAATTCAGAATATTTCTTTCAAATTTTATTTACAACTGGAAACAAAAAAAAACCATACAAAATTGCATGGTATTTACATGATGTCAGCTTTCAAAGGACAGTGGCCTCATTGGATTTCCGACATCGCACTAGATGATAGACATCACCAGATCCTTAACTGTAGCAAAATCAGAATTTTAAAATGGATGTGGCTAGCGATTAAGGGGCTGAAGCCAGGCAACATTACACCCCTAGTTATTAATTTACTACTGTAATTGCTACTATAATATATCTCGTCGATTATCTTAAAAATTTGAAAGTAGCACATTTAGTGCAAAAATGAACATGAGCTAAATGAATTTGAAAATAACCCTTTGCTTGTAATTTTTCTGCTTAAAATTGGGATGTAGGTCTAGCACTAATCAAGTTACCAAATACTGCTGTAAAATCTTAATGTGTATGACAACTCAGTTTTACTGCTGCTTTAACCAGCTTACAATACTTTACAATTAACTTTGTTGGGGTCAACACATTAGGCTTCACACGGAGGCACCAAAATGTTGGGAACATAAATTCGGGCTTCACACGGCCAATTGGCAGGTCACAGTTCTGGGCCAGAATCTCTGAGTATGGCCTTCTACAGCTTCTGTTCTGTGAATGGCCATCTCGATGCAGTTGGGGGACATAACGGGTACGCTTCTTGTCTCCCTGCGGTCTTTTCAGACTCCCCTTCGAGCTGTTGTGAGGGTGGTGTTTTGGGGCAGAAGATCTGGCCCAGGCTCCACCAGCCCAGCTGCCACCTGGCCCAGGCTTCACCAGCCCAGCTACCATCAGGCCCAGGCTCCACCAGCCCAACTACCATCAGGCCCAGGCTTCACCAGCCCAGCCATGCTGCCACCAGATCCAGTCTCCCCAGCCCAGTTACCATCAGGCCCAGGCTTCACCAGCCTAGCCCTGCTGCCACCAGGTCCAGGCTTCACCAGCCCAGCCCTGCTACCACCAGGCCCAGGTTTCACCAACCTTGCTGCAGGCCTAGCCTTTCTAGGCTACAATCTGTCTGCACCCAAACTGGTATGATCTTGTTTACTTTGTTTCATCATCTTCTGATAATTCGAATACAATGCCACCAAAAAAACAGGAAGAGGACTTCGTTTCTCTCCCAGTAGTATGTGAACTTTTGGATCAGCAGAAGGACTACTTTAATAACCTTATCAAGCAACAAGAGAGCAACTTTAAGAGCTTTGTGCAAATAATCAATGACACTAACAACAAGCGCTACGATGATTTGTATAAAGAGTTGTTGGATGTTAAAAGGAGCCTAGCCGACTACTGGTGCCATTAAAAACCTCCAATCCACCTCTGAGGCTCTGCAAGCTGATAAAAAACTCTGGTTGGATATAATTGAGTATTTAGAAAACCAGTCGAGAAAAAATAACATTGTCATTGATGGCATACCAGAATCACCAAATGAAAGTTGGGCTGACTCTGAAAAGAAATTCAGAGAAATCTTAAGTGGAAAATTGAAAATTGATCACAAACATGTTGAAGTGGAACGAGCACACTGCATCGGGAGGCCTGTTAGTGTTGGTGATGCCAAAAGACCTAGACCTATGATGGTCAAGCTGTTCAGGCACAAAGATAGACAAGTGATTCTAAAAATCTAAAAGGCTCAAATATCCATATTAACGAGGACTACTCCGATGCTGTGTGCCAAAAACGTAAAGAACTACTGCCAGAGATGAGAGCTGCAAGAGCAAGGGGAGAATGGGCCTATCTGAGCTATGATAGACTCATAGTGCGACCAGGGTCAGAGCGACCCAGAAGAGAGCAGCTAAACAGTCTTCATGAGGAGGAATGCTAAATTGCTACCTTGAGCACCCATGACCATGTATCCAATCTACTCATGACACACTATGACTAATTATTCCCACTGCTCACAACGCAAGAAACAATATAATTCATGCATCTATTGCTCACTTTGCTGTAAGGGCTTTCACATCAAATGTACATCAGCATCAAAAGTGGTTACTGGCATATGGTCGTCATGGACCTGCAAAGACTGTGTAACCCAATTTCCATTTTCTACACTAGACGATGATGACTTTTCCTCCTACCTGTTATCAGACTCTTATGCTTCAAAACACATAGATATTGGAAATATGCTGTTTAATCCATTTGATTTAAATCACAGTAAAGAAAATTACAATGACTATAATTTTGATCCTGGTGCCAATTTTTTCTCAACAAATATAAATCAAGACTCTTGCCATTATTATGGAGAAGACCAATTTAATTCGCATATGGACTCACTTTCAGCAAAGTCACACATATTTTCATTATTGCACTTAAATACTCGCAGTCTATCAAAAAATTATGATCATCTTGTCCACTATTTATCACTTTTAAAACATGATTTCTCAGTAATTGCTCTAACTGAAACTTGGCTTTCTGAAGATAATAAGGAATTATATGAAATGTCTTCTTATAATCCTGTTCATTTTGTTAGGAAAGGCAAAATTGGTGGTGGTATTTCAGTTTTTGTGCATTAAAAACTTCAATTTTGAATAGATCTGATCTTTCCCCTAATTTTGACATAACTGATGCTGAATCAGTATTTATTGAACTCTCATGTCTCAGCTTTGGAAAGAATGTGATTGTAGGTTGTATTTACAGACCTCCGGACACAGATTTAAACACCTTTAACGAATGTCTGAACAATACATTGGAGCAAATTAATCAGGAAGGGAAAACATGTTACATTCTGGGAGATATTAATATTAACCTTTTCAAAGCAGAAAATCATTCATATACTCAAGATTTTTTGAATAATCTATATGCAAATTATTTCTATCCAATGATTACTAAGCCAACACGGGTGACAAATAAATCTGCTACCTTAATTGACAACATCCTCACAAATTCAATCTTGAATACATCAACTGCTGGAATATTATATTCAGATACTTAAGATCACTTTCCGATTTTCTATTGCACTAGTACAGATGAAAACCAAAAGAATAATAAAGTTGTCACAGAAACATATAGAATATTCAATGCAAATAACAGATTTAAGTTTAAAAATATGTTGAAGAAGATATCTTATGAAAGGGTATATGCTGAGAGTGATGCAAATTTAGCTTATCAAATATTTATGAAATCTGTAGTGTAAGATTTAATCGTTAATCAGTTAAATGCTCATATTACATAAGTCGATTAAGGTCGAAGTTCATATAATAATGTTTTATGTATCCATGTGTGTCAGAACACTGTTACTCAAGGTTATGTATTCAGATATTGAGAACACACACATACCATACCATGTACTGCCTGGAAGTGTAATAATGCACACACACACTAAAGTTTATATTGCATGAAGGCACAGGGGACCTTATTACTATAAGGTTGGTTTGGAAAAGTCCCCAAGTTCCATATGTTTTTTAAAAAATAAGGTGAAACAGAGTTCAAACCTAATGGTGGGAGAGTTTGGGGATTTCCAGGATGAGGTAATAAAGATTACACCATTAAAACATGTCCAGGCATGATCTGGACAAAAGCAAAAAGGCCTGCCACCAATAGGTTTGGGCTCAGGAAGGAAGGGCTAAAAGAAAAAGGGTGGAGATTACTTCGAATCTTCACCTGCATAAAAGGGAGAGCTCAGAAAGCAAAACTTCAGTCTTGCTCCGGAGCCTGACTCATGAGTTGTATGTGTTGAAGCTTGTGAACACATTAAACTCGATTGTACCAGATTCTATTTGTCTCCAGTGTTTCTCTAAGTGTCAGCCAGCTGAACCTAAGATACCAAATCAACACAGATGACGATCTTGAAGAAAAGGTGGAGACGAGGTCGGGAGCCAACTGGCCCAATCCCATGTACCGATTTTCGCTTCTACAAATCATTCAACTCAGCTTTCTTAAAATGTTTTCCCTTAGTAAATCGCAAGAAAAGAGTGGGTACTGATATCAATAAGGCTTGGTTTACTGTTGGTTTGGAAAAGTCATCCAAAAATAAAAATAAACTCTATAAAAAATTCTTATTATGCCCTACACCCCTAAATTTAGCAAATTATAAGATGTATAAAAACAAATACAACCATCTCATTCGAGCTGCAAAAAAAAAACAACAGTTTTTTAGTGATCGGTTTATGAACTGTGCAAGCAACATCAAAGCTACCTGGAAGACTATAAATCAAATATTACAAAAGGAAAAAAAAAAAATCAAATTTTCTTTATAGTTTTTCTGATGGGAATACACCCATCACAAATCAATTTGATATTGCTTGCAAGTTTAATGAGTTCTTTGCAAATGTAGGAGTTTCTATTTCCAAAAACATTGATAAAACTCAAGACGATCCAACTGATTATATAAAAGGTTGCTTTCTATCTGTCAATCACTTTGAATCTCCTGACTATAAGGAAATTAATGATGTGATAATGGAGTTAAAAAAATCTTCTCCAGGTCATGATGAAGTTACTGCCTCCCTTGTTAAGGAGATATCAAGCTCCATAATGAAACCATTAATACATATTTTCACTGCATCCTTGGAAAATGGTATTGTTCCCTCTGATCTTAAACTGGCAAAGGTTATACCAATTTTTAAAATGGGTGATAAAGGTTCCTTTACAAATTACCGTCCTATTTCTGTTCTCCCATGCTTTTCAAAAATCTTGGAAAAGTTAGTGTATCACCGTATCCTAAAACATTTGAACTTAAATAAAATTTTGTATCAGCACCAATATGGATTTCACAAAAATCATTCTGCCTGTATTGCCTTATTGCATCTAATCGACAACATCCAAACTGCTCTGGAAAAGAGAGAGTTTGCATGTGGTATTTTCCTAGATCTCTCCAAAGCATTTGATGTTGTGGATCATGAAATTCTCCTCGCAGAATTGTACAGATATGGATTTCATGGTACTGTATGGAAGTGGCTTGGTAATTATGTTCGTAATAGAAAACAATATGTATTTATTAATGGTACAGAATCCACAAAAGCTAAGATACAGTGTGGGGTGCCACAAGGCTCTATCTTGGGACCCTTACTGTTTCTTATCTATATTAACGATCTTGCAGCAGTATCAAACACTTTATGTCCCATATTGTTTGCAGATGACACTAATTTACTTGTATGTAATAAAAATATATCTGTACTCATTAATGAAGTCAATAGTGGCCTATTAGAATACTCAAAATGGTTTAAGACTAATAAATTGGCTCTAAATGTGAAGAAGTCTAATTTTATGATATTTGCAGGGAAGAAGTATTATGATCCGAAGTTATTGAAATTGTCTATTGATGGTGAGGGAATAACTAAAGTTACATCCACAAGATTTCTTGGGATCTTAATTGATGAAAAACTGTCTTGGAAAGAACACATTAATTTTGTTTGCAATAAGATTAATAAATCTATTGGGATTATTAAGAAAATTAGAGCTTTTGTACATTTATCTTGTCTTTTAACTTTATATTACAGTCTAATATATCCTTATCTCACTTATTGTAACATTGTATGGGCTAGTACCTGTCCCACATACCTTCACAGAATACTACTGCTGCAAAAACGTTTTGTAAGAATAGCAACTTCTTCCAAGTCTTATGATGCATCCTCTCCACTATTCTCGAAATGTAATATTTTGGTTATTAATGATATCAACACTTTTCAAATATGCACCTTTATCTACAAAGTGAAATTCATGGGTACAAAATTACCAAATATCTTTCAAAAATATTTTATTTGTAATTCTCAAATCCATTCTTACACAACCAGACAAATTAATAACCTTTATTTACCTAAGTTTAATACATCTCGAACACAGTATTCATTAAGATACAGGGGAGTACAATTGTGGAACATGTACCATTACTTATTATCTGCCTCTATGTCTTTGTCAGTATATAAGACGAAACTAAAAACTGCTTTGATGACCAAAAGATTCTATAACTGAATAACGTCATCTATAGGGTGATATGTTTTTGCCTGCCTTAAGATGTAAAATGTTATTTTATACTTTTATTCTTATTATAATCAATTGTCTACTTTTGTTTATTGTTTGTTATCGTGTATGTTTAGTTTTTTCATTATTTTTTGCATAGTTTTGTTATGTTTGTCTAGGTGAGGTTTCTTAACATAAGCCTGTAATGGGTTTCTACCTCACCTGCACATGCTATGTATGACTATATTACTTCTATGTTCTGTTTTCTTATTTCATATGTGCAAATAAATGAAAAAAAAAATCTGTGTGACACTGCAGGATTTGAACTGACAGGTTCAGTTAGTATCCCTGTGGCTTTGGAAGGGACAGCAGTTTCCCAAGCTACCTGTGTCAGCTTCCTGAGCTCATGCATGGATGAGGTACCTTTACATGTCAAGAGTACAACATGAGTACGTACACAAGGATGCAGGTTACGCAAGAACAGGGACTTGAAGCTTGGGTTCTCTTCTAAGCCTGGTGCATTTTTGCCCTGAAAGTATGTGTGTCTCAAACGTTTGTAATAATCTCTAAGATTCTCAAGACATGCATGTTTAATTTGGAGGGCTGCAACCATAGAATTGATCTCGTCAGCAGTAGAAGAAAACTCCTCTGTCACTGCTTGACAGAGCTTTGTGTAGTTATTTCTAACACTGGGACGCTGGCACTGAATAAACTTGTGGACAGCTTTGGAGCTGGTCTTCCACAAAAGTTTAATCTTCTCCCTTTCAGTTGCCTGGGCAGGTCAACTAGACAGTTGTCAAGCTCTCTCAAATAATCATCAACATGTTGATCACAGTTGTTTGGATCAAACAGTTCAATGTCTTTAGCTAAAAACTCAAGCACTTCAAAGCGAGGTGTCCTCTCTGGTGAAGGCGAGACTAAATTAGCATTCCTAAAGAGGTGTGAATCGCATGCTGCAGGTCTCTGAGGTTGGAAGGCCGAAGTTGAATGGTTTTCCACCCCCCTTTCCCCCTGCGCATGGGTGAAATTATCCAAAATCAGTGTCTGAGGAATACATGAGACAGAATATCCTGAAGATAAACTACATGTTTCCTCAACATCTGTGTTTGGGACATGGGAATTCAGGTCACTGCTACCTCTGTCTGTTGGTGGAGGTTGGTTAAATCTTATTTATCTGATCGTTTTCAGTTTGTTCACGTTCATAATGAATCATCCTTACGTACTAAAGTTTGTTTTGGAGTTCCACAAGGTTCTATGCTCGGACCAATCCTATTTACTCTATATATGCTTCCTTTAGGTAACATCATTAGATTTACTCTATATATGCTTCCTTTAGGTAACATCATTAGAAATCACTCTGTAAATTTCCATTGTTTTGCGGATGATACACAGCTGTATTTATCTATGAAGCCAGAAGAAAGTAATCAATTAACTAAACTTCATAATTGCCTTAAAGACATAATACCTGGATGAGCATCAATTTCCTTATGTTAAATTCAGACAAAACTGAAGTTATTGTTCTTGGCCCCAAACTCAGAGACTCTTTATCTGATGACATAGTTTCTCTAGATGGCATTGCTCTGGCCTCTAGCACTACCATAAGAAACCTCGGAGTAATATTTGATCAAGACTTGTCTTTTAATTATCATTTAAAACAAACCTCACGGACTGCATTTTTTCCATCTGTGTAATATTGCAAAAATTAGGCCTATCCTGACCCAAAAAGATGCAGAAAAATTGGTCCACGCTTTTGTTACCTCCAGCCTGGATTACTGTAACTCTCTATTATCAGGTAGCTCTAGTAAGTCCTTAAAAACTCTCCAGCTGATTCAGAATGCAGCAGCACGTGTACTAACAGTAACTAAGAAACAAGATCATATTTCTCCTGTTTTAGCTTCTCTGCAATGACTCCCTGTAAAATCCAGAATTGAATTTAAAATCCTACTGTTAACTTATAAAGCTCTAAATGGTCAAGCTCCGTCATATCTTAGAGAGCTCATAGTGCCATATTATCCCACCAGAACACTGCGCTCTGAGACTCGTGGTCCATAAAGTCTCCAAAAGTAGATCAGGAGCCAGATCTTTCAGCTATCAGGCTCCTCTCCTGTGGAATCAACTTCCTGTTGCGGTCCGGGAGGCAGACACCATCTCCACATTTAAGACTAGACTTAAGACTTTCCTCTTTGATAAAGCTTATAGTTAGGGCTGGCTCAGGCTCGCCTTGTACCAGCCCCTGGTTAGGCTGACTTAGGCCTAGTCTGCCAGAGGACCCCCCTATAATACACCGGGCACCTTCTCTTCTTCTCTCTC
>NC_065526.1:40288426-40295129 GCF_006386435.1 Epinephelus moara
TGATTGATTGATTGATTGATTGATTGATTGATTGATTGATTCGACAGCCAGAGTTTAGGCTCTGTGCAATGGAAGAGATAAACTGTTCTAAACAGGAGTTCTCCATTGTTAGGTCCTAAAAGAGGTTAAGGCTAAAACAGGTTGTCTTAGTACAAGTCAAATGTTAAGTTGGCTGTGGTATTGCTTGGCAGACACCTTTGAGTGTAACTTGTGATGTAAACTAGCCTAACAAAAGGATGTGCTGGCCTTCAGTGTGGGGGTAGCGTCCTTTGGGGGAGGGGTAGCTACAACACAAACAGGCACGAAAGATTAGGGACAGGAATTTACGACAGTAAATTTGCCTGCAAAGATAACAACATAAACTAACTAAAATGCGTGGCAGTATCAGTTCGAGAGTTGCTTCTTAAAGTTAACTCAAGCTGGAACTTGGATCGTAACAGCATACAGAACTTCACAGGGCTGGTAGCACACTGTGGCTGTCATGCTCTATCTTTTACTTAGGCTGAAATGCTTGGCAGTAACAGCCAGTTCTCACGTAAACTCTCTGTGTCACAGGGCCGGTGGCACGCTGCGATGAATTTCAAAGGAAAACAGGAACAATAGAATCAACTGCAAAGTTTGACAGCTTGACCAGACTGCTTTGAATATGTGGTATTCAAATGCTGAACCAAAATCTTACAAGTTTCTACAGGGTAGGTCAACTTGAAAAGCTAGCAGCAATGGCAACTCTAGTGTAACACTATGAGGCTTAAGATAGCGGTGATCAGTTACACAATGTCTCTCAAATTGCTTTATCTATGTGAATAAAATAATTCTCACCACAGTGTACTTGTTTGTAAGTACAGCTGAATGTCTACTGCTGTAGCAGACTAGTGGTGAACGTAAAGACTTTTGGGTAGTCTAACAATGGAATCAAAGATTTTTGGTGTGAACCAAAAATGTATGCTGATATTAATATTGCACAAATATGAATGAATGTCAACAGTACTACGCTTTGCTACGGGGCTCCAAAAATGTTGGGGTCAACACATTAGGCTTCACACAGAGGCACCAAAATGTTGGGAACATAAATTTGGGCTTCACACAGTGGCACCAAATATGTTGGGATCAATATATTAGGTCTCACCAAGAGGCACCAAATGTGTAGGGATTTAATTGGCTATCGGAAATAATTATTAATTATTATTAATAATTAATAATCATGTTAAATAATGTGACTTAATTAACATTAAATCACCTCGTGGGACACCATTCCCGTAAAGGGAAAAATGATAGCCAGTTAAAGATATCAGTCTCATAAAATACGCTAAACTATTAATTTGGAGTTTTGATTAATAATTAAATTAATGACAACATGACAACAATGACAACGCCTGAAGGATTTTGGCGTTCTTGACACAGCAGAGGTTGACTATTCATTCACTCTTGTGCAACATTAAACAGACAGCAGGCATGATTCCAAAGAATTATATTTAGTCACAAACTAGCAAAGCAAACTAAAACACACAAATTCTAACTAACTATATACAAGCTTGGTGTGTGTGTGTGTGTGTGTGTGTGTGTGTGTGTGTGTGTGAGTGTGTGTGAGAGAGAGAGAAATACGAGAAAGACAAAGGCGGGTGTGGTGATCAAGGAGCCGTGTGGCCTACAAAAGAAAATGGCTGACAACAGAGAACTACCAAAATGGCCGAATCAAGGCTTGCTTCAGGTCGGGGGAGGTGTTTGTCTGACCGTGTGGTCAGGACAAAGACAAAGGAAAAGAAGTGGTAACTTTGAGATGCCTGTTTGGGTGTAGCTCTGGTGAAAGCCTATTTGTTAATGAGTCTGTGTCAATGTGATATGTGTTGCAAACGGTCTGGATTAGTGCAGAGATTGTTTAGTTGTGTGCAAGAATCTGTTTGTGAACAGTATTAGCAAACTAAACACTTAGCTTTGGCGAAGCCAACTAATCAATGACCTAACTGCAAACTATCACGACAATAACTCAATGACAGCATTAAATCACAAACAAGAAGTTAAACAGTCTTGCTTAGCCTGTAAAGCTGTAATAAGCTATGCCCAGTTGTTACGTTATCGGCAGAAGAAGGCTGGGAAGATGGTTCCAGGTGCAGTCTTTGTTGGATCCTTTGTTCCAAAGGTGAAACTCCAAGGAAGCTGGTCGCTCAGGGTTTAGCAGAGTTAGACGCTGGGTGCTAACTCACTTAGTTCCTTGTTGCTGGAAAGCTAGTTGCAAACCTTGTGTTTGCAAGAGGGTCTATGATCAATTGCCCTCCCTTTAGTGGTTTGGGGCAAGGAGCAAGGGTCTGGCCCAGCCGGAAAGAGGTGTGCACTGCTACGCAGCTGTAGAGCAAGAGAGAGAAAAGGCTTGGAGGGAGCAGAACTTCTACATGCCTGTGACATCACAGAGTCACATGTCACTGTAAAGGTCCTGTCCAATCAAGTTTTGGGACTTGAGTTTCACTGAGGTGTGAGGTGAGATCTCCTGTGGAGATGGGTGTCACATAGCTCTCTTTGTTTGGAGAACAAAGAGCATGCAGAGGAAAAAGCCTTTAAATCTCCAGTTTAGATTTTACCAAATGATAAATCATCTGTGGTCCTGTGAATCCCAACAACTTTAACACTGTTTTTAAGCTTTTTTTGTTCAGCTTTTCCCTGTTTCACTGCATATATATGAACACTTTTCCCAAATACAACAATAATACACTATAGAAATACATTTTGGTCAATTACCATTGCAAAAATATCTCAGTTTATCACATTAACAAAGTGCATAGGCCTGAATGAGCTACCGCTAACATTGAAATATCGCTACTCAAAATATACAGTATTTACAACCCATTTTAGATTAAACTCTTAGTTTAGTTTAGTTTAGTTCATTTAGTTTATAAAGGACAATATGCACTTACATTAGTCATTCATTTAGTTTAGTTTATTTAGCTTATAAAGGACAATATGCACTTACATTAGTCATTCATAAGAACGAGACATGTGCATCAGATTTAGCAAAGACGATAATTTCCATCTGTAGTCCTTAAAACACATAAGACAACAACAAACACAATAAGACAAACTGACCAACAAATACAAACATAACATAATATACAGTCAACAGTAGCAAGTTCACAAAATACAGTACAAGAGTAAAGTGCCCAAACCTACAGCCAGAGCAAAGTGCCTGTAGGGCAATACAGAGTACTTGATTCGTCAACGAAATACGCAATACCTATAGTACTCACAATATGAAATGAACAATTAATGTCAGTTACTTCAAGTTAGCACCACGTGTTCCCTCAGTTGTCAGATGATACCCACGAGGGTAACATCTGACATCCACCTCAATGCTGACAAGACTGATTTCTTAGTATCCAATTTTTAACATCACGGGAGAAACTGTGGTAGTTTGTAGTATTTTTTAGATTGTTAGGGAGCCTATTCCTTTCTTTATTTGCTTTATAGGGAAAGGCTGATGGGGAAAAGGCAGAGCTTCTTTTTGGAACGCTGCAGTCACCCCTGGATGCAGACCTTAAGGTTCTGCTCAACAGCTCAGAGCAGGGCTATACAAAGTTTTTTAAAGGTGGGGGAGCAGCATTATGTGTAATTTTGTGTACTAAGCAAATATCCGAATACATGATTAAGTTGTCAAAGCTTAACATTTTGTATTTCTCAAGTATGTTACAATGATGGTGCTGCCGAGGTTTCTTATCCAGAATCTTCAGAGCTTGATTATAGTGTTCTAACTGGAATTAAAGCAGTCTTGTTAGCCTGAGACCAAGATGATATACAGTACAAAATGTGGGACAGGATCATGGCATTCAGATATGACTTAGCGGCTTCAGTTGATAATGAGTTTCTGATGTGAGGAAAGTTTACGATGTTGAGTTTCAAAACATGACACACCTTTTTGATATGTTTTTTAAAAGTCAGGGAGGAACCTAGGATGACGCGCAGATATTGGAATCCCTCAACATTTTTTAGCATTTGGCACCCTACATAGATGTTAGGACGTTCACTTTGATTTCGTTTGTTTGTGAAGTGCAGTGTCACAGTTTTCTCTGTGTTCAGCGCAAGGCAGGACAGGTCTTGACTTAACTATTGTTTTAAACCACGTAAATCACAGGAAAATGTCCAGGAGCTACAAAAGCATTGCCACTAAATGAAAACACTGACAGCGAGGCCGCCATTTTACATCGCCGTTCACCCACGGGAGCAAACTAGTTTACATTCGCTTAAAAGTTTGTAACACACAGTTTTCTACTTCAAACTCAGTCCGAACAATATCAGAAAGGCTTTAAAAATCCTTATGGATAAGTTGTGAGAGGTTAACACACATTACTAAACTGCTTGATACAGGAAAAGCAGAGACATGAGACATTAGTTGTGTTCGTCAAGCAGGCTGTTCTCTGTCTGAGGAACGGAAGCCTCGCGCTCACTCTGGTGGATACTCCCTCTTGTGGCTATTGAGTTACAGAATTGCACTTTGCAAAATAAAGAATTAACCCATAATAAAACACATTTAAATCTGACCTCTTTTCACAGAAGAATACACAAAATAGCAATTTCAACTTAACAATTGTGACCATACATTTGTAGGTGTCACACTGGCCTAATATTTTATCTATATTTTATTATTTTTGTGTGTCTCTCTCTCTTTCTCTCTTCTAGGACAGTGAAGATAGAGCAGATACTGGTGACAAGCCCTTGTATCCCGGTGCTCCACTTTCAAAAGGAGAAAGTTTGCTGATGCTGTTGTCCTATGTGTTGCGACACAATTTAACTGGTGAAGCACTGACTCATTTGCTGGAAATGTTTAACATAATGTTTCCAGGCCTGATCCCATCTTCACATTACTTGTTCCACAAAGAATTTGGAAGATCATCGACATTTGAAGTTCACTTTTATTGTGAAAGCTGTTTAAAATACCTTGGCATTAGAGCTGACTGTCCCTCTCAATGTGACTCTTGCAACACACTATTTGATGCCAATGCAAACCTGAAAAAAGGCTTCAATTTTCTTGAGTTGCCCCTGTGTGCACAGATTAAGCAGCTTCTGCAAGAACACAGTGCCAGTCTTAATGACAAAACTAAAACTTTGGGGATTCTCTCTGACATATAGTCCAGGGGCCAAGGCAGATTTGGTATCACTTAAAGGGACCAAACAATTTTGGTATTTTCGACTTCCTCTATGTCTCTAGTTTGCATTTTGGTATGATAGACCTGCCTATCTAGTAGCTTTATAAAAAATTCTGGATGATCTTTGGGTCCTCCCCAAAATTGAAAATAGTCAAAACTGAGGCTTCTCCAAAAGGGACAGTGTCTGCTTTATCACATGAATCTCGGGAAATAATTATCAGAATGTCACCAAATTTGGACTGAATGTTCACAGACAGTTGCTGCACACAATGCAACAAAGATTTCATCAGTGCCTTGCTCCTTTTAAAAAATGTATACAGCTAAACACACATGAATTATAGGTGGACATGGAATAAGGAATAAAAAATCCAAAAGGCATGTATATATGTGTTTGCCATTATTAATGTAAATAAGCCAATCTCCCCAAAATTGCATTTATATGTGCCAAAGAATGTCATCTTATCATAAAAGTAGGTTATTAGGTTATTCACCTCACCATCTGATGTCACCAGCCCCTGACAGGTAACTAGTGCAGCCAGAACTTCAAACAGACAAATAGAATGGGGCCCTATTAGTCCAGGGGCTAAAGGGATCATTTTCACAATTTGGTAGGCCCCTATCACCCACGGGGACCAAACCATTTTGGCATTTTTATCTCTCTACAGGTCTCTAGTTTATGTTTTGGTATGATAGCCCTGCCTATCTAGTAGCTTAATTATAGTTATTACTCTGTAAACAAACTTACACCTGTGTGGCAAAACACTACAAATAGGGTGAAAAATTATCTAATAGATATCCCCATGTAACTTGCCCAGTTGATCACTTAAGACAAGTATTTTTTGTATTACAAATTTTCTGAAATATTTTATTTAAATATGCACCAATTTTGTTAATGAAGACAATCACAAGGAGGGCAAATTGATTACGCAGTTACTGTGCTAACACTCAGAGTTAGTGTAACCTGCAGTAGGCCTACTAGCACTCAGAGCTGCCCAGTTGCTATTTGACCCATAACTAGGAGGCAAAGGGAGTGCTACCACTTGCCTAAGGCAGACTCCCAGGCTAGCAGAGGGAAGGAGCTGCCTTATTTCTCCATTGTAGGCCATCCTAAAATAGGGGGAGCCACCTGCTGCCCTCATCCTTGTTCAATACTTCCTAAGAAGTCAGTCAAGTCAGTCGGATGAAGTCCAGTGACAGGTAGAAGGATATCAGTAACACTGCCACTGAGGAGGAGGAGAAGGAGGAGGAGGAGGGGGGGTGGTAAGAGAGGATGCAGGTGACACTGAGGTCAGTATGCCAGTCAGAGAGAAAACCATGGAGCAAAAGGGTTGGAGTTAGATGGCCTAGGGCACATGACAGTAAAGAATGGGAGATAGTTAATAGAGATTTGTCAGTAATCCTAAACAGGCTTAGAGGAAATGCAATAGAAAGGTTAGAAAAGATGGGAGATATAATTTACAGATATGGTCAGGTAAGTCTAGGCGGCAAAGAGAAATAGAGAAGTTAATTAAGGAAAGGAGACAGTTAAGAAAGCAGTGGAAAAAGGCTACAGAAGAAGAAAGGGAGGGAATTAA
>NC_065526.1:40295148-40309133 GCF_006386435.1 Epinephelus moara
GAGGGTACAGTCAGGTAAATCTAGGCGGCAAAGAGAAATAGAGGAGCTAGTCAAGGAAAGGAGACAGTTAACAAAGGTGTGGAGAAAGGCTACAGAAGAAGAAAGGGAGGGAATTAAGGTGTTGCAAGAGGAGTTGAGAAGCAGGCTAGCAGTTCTTAGAAGGGCAGAGCATCTCAGGAAAAAGAGGAGGAAGAAGGAACATGTAAGGACAGGTTTTTTCAGGGACCCTTTTAAGTTTGTTAAAGGATTGTTCAGCCAGGAAAAGGGAGGGCAGCTCAAAGCAGAAAGGCTAGAGGTTGAAGAATATTTGAGAAATACATATTCAGATTTAGAGAAGAATAGGATAGTAGGTTTTCCACCGGATATCCCTCCATTAGGAGGGATAGAGCATGAGATGGATGTCAGGCCACCTAGGTGGAAGGAAGTTCAGGAGGTGGTCAGGTGTACAAAGGCTTCTTCGGCCCCAGGGCCTAATGGAGTCCCCTATCGGGTTTATAAAAGTGCAACTGATATCCTTAAATTTTTGTGGAAGCAGCTAAGAATAGTTTGGGAAAAACAAATTATCCCAAGAGCATGGCGTAGGGCAGGGGGTGTCCTCATTCCTAAGGAGAAGGAGTCTGTGGAACTTAGCCAATTCTGGATGATTTCTCTCTTGAATGTAGAGGGGAATATTTTCTTTAGTGTAGTAGCGCAGAGATTAGCTAGCTACTTAGAAAGGAATAGCTTAACCCTATGGGCCCGAACGACGCATAGTGCATCCAAATTCACACCTGTTCTTCTCTATTGATTTTCTCTGTGACTGTGCATCATAGCGAGAAGCCACGCATATCACGTGAAATAGCAGAATCATAGCTTTCCGACAAGACAAGCACTTGTTGGTAGTCCAATGTTTTCACAGCGAAAAAAAATGATAAAGTTACACTAAAATTATGTATAACAGCTTTCATACAGCTCTGCACACACATTACTCTTGGATGGAATACTCGCGATTGCAGGCTGGCACAGAAATGGCACGCATATCACATGAAAGTGCAGGAGCAGAGCTTTCCACTGATACCACACACATCATTGTGCTGTCATCCCATCATGCTATAAATCCAAATTAATTGTCTACAAAATAAAAACCTGACGAATTTCTTTACAACCCATTATACAGATCTTGTTGTCAGTCACTTCATATAGTGAGGAATATCATATCTTACCACGTCTTAGGCTTGCGTGTGTTTCTCCCTGTCTATCCACATTTGTAGTCCAGCGTTCAAGATGCAAATATCTCCATATTGTCCAGTTGACACTCCATCAAACTTTGTATGACAAGACCAGCGTACTTCACCTTTGCGCACCCAGACAACTGTAGCCTAATTATGCTTGCTAACAGGGCCGTAGTCACAATATACATTGAGGGGGACATGTGCCCCCCCCAATGCCCAAAATGCCCCCCAATATATAACTGAAACTGAAAAATAACAACCAACTTTGTTTACTGCAAACAAAGTGGCAAATATTATCTTGGAGGACATCATTGCACTTGGTTGACTATTTTTCTATGATCTTAGATGTTAATATTGCATGTTTCTTTCAGATAAAACACATTTTTGACTTGTGAATTGAAGAGGCAAAAATCGGTGTCTGGAATTGGGCCTGTAGGCTCCCGGCCTTGTCCTCAACGTTGCTTCTCAGTTGTCCTTTGTTGTCGATCTGGTACCCTGGATTCAGCTAATTAATACTCAAAGAAACACTGGAGACAGGCAGAGTCCGATGCAATCGAGTTTAATGTGTTCACAAGCTTCAACACAGACAACTCTTGAGTCAAGCCCCGGAGCCGGACTGAAAACTCACTTTCAGCGCGTCTGCTTTTATGCTGGTGGAGACTGGGTAGAGTCTCCACCTTCTTCTGCTAATCCATCCCACTCCAATCCAAAGCTATTGGTGGCAACCGTTTTCTTTTTGTCCAATCATGAACAGGCCCGTTTTTAATGGTGTATCACTTTCATTTTGAGCCTGGAATTTCCCAAATCTTCCACCCTTAGCTCTGGATTCGCTTTCACTTTATTTTTAAAAAACATGTGAATTTTGGGGACTTTCTTTATGCAGCCCCTTGTGCTCTCATGCAATATGAACCCTTAAATGTGCATCAGGTAATACAAACATTTGAATGTGTGTGTGTTATCCTTATACCGAACATGATAGGTTATATGTATGTTCTTCAGTGTGTGGATACAATGTGAGCTCATATCTCTATATTGTGAATACTTTGACATGTATAACAGTGCTTTGACACATATAGATGCATCTCACTCAGTTTTATAAAAACTTATACATAAAACATGGTTATATGATGGTTATATGGCTTTGTTTCTTAATCAACTTATGCAGTATAACACCTTTACTTGATTAGGGATTAACTCTTTACACTACAGAATGAGTCAATGGAATTTCTTGCAATAATGAAAAAATACTGGCGATCATGTCCGCCTGGCACAAACCACATGTTTTGGACAACTGTGAAGTGACAGAATGTCCCACCATCATGGTTCTTATATTGCCAGATTCCAGAGAGTCTCCCCTCTTCATATATGGCAGAATATGTCTTCTTCCAACTTGCTATGCTGAGATACATGTAAAAATGTAAGAATTTAGTCACACAGATTTGTTTTATGTTTATAGCATGTGTATGTAGCCTTTATAATGACTGTGATATGAGCTTAAAAGTAAAGGCAGTAAAAATACCCCAAAAACGCCTAGGGCCCATAGGGTTAATAGATACTATGGTGCAGAAGGCAGGAATACCAGGTTTTGCAGGGTGTTTAGAGCATACAGATACAGATACAGATACAGAAAAACTTTATCTATCCCCGAAGGGCAATTCAGTTCCTACAGTCCACCGACAGCACATAAAACATTCACACAACATGATTTACAGTAGGTTTTAGAGGGAGCATAATATGAAGGAACCCTAACAGCTACTGCTTAAAAAGAAGCGCCTCAATATATTTCATCAATGAGTTCCAAGAATCAGAGATAAATAAATAAGTAAATAAATAAATAAATGAAAATAGAGCCAAATAGGCCTATTGCACATAGCAGATACTGCAATCACAGTGACCCAGCATTCAGCAGCTTGACAGCAGAAGGAATGAATGACTGAATGAATGAATATCTGTTAGTCTTCCTCGGAGGCTGC
The DNA here is from genome assembly GCF_006386435.1 of Epinephelus moara. NCBI lineage: Eukaryota > Metazoa > Chordata > Actinopteri > Perciformes > Serranidae > Epinephelus > Epinephelus moara. Next base: position 40,298,333 of record NC_065526.1, read on the forward strand.
AGATAACGTTGTCCTGATAGCATTAGGGTGAATTCTCCACCCAAGACATGATCTTGATTTATTATTTTTTTTTGCCTTTTGAAGGACACGTTCCTCCCAGAGAGAGTTCAAGTCTGACAATTTTGTGCCAACAATTTTGGAGCAGACTTTTACAATGTTGTTTAGGTTGTTCCTGTCTTTCACTGTCAGACTGCTGAACCAACAAATGAAAGAAAAAGTAAGGAGACTCTCAATATAAGACCGATACACAGTACACAGAATAGGTTTTGAAACACCAAAAGAGGAGATCCTCCACAGTAAATGTACCCTCTGATGGGCCCGTTTAACAACTAAGTCTGTGTTTATATCAAACTTAAGTTGCGAGTCAAATACAGTGCCCAGATATTTATGAGTTGACAGTCTCAACGTCCTCACCATGAATAATGCTGGCCGTGGTGTTTGCTTTATTTTTTCTAAAATCAATGACCAGTTCCTTGGTTTTTACAACATTTAGATCAAGGAAACTGTCTTCACACCACTTAACAAAATCAGAAAGTGCATGTACATGGTCTGATGCTGCCCCCTGGAGGAGTGTCAGAAGAGTAGTGTCATCCGAGAATTTAACGAGGAAACTGTTCTCTTTAAAGGACCTGCAGCTGTCTGTGTATAAGATGAAAAGCAGCGGTGGAAGGACGCCTGCGGGGAACCTGTGTTGAAAACCAGAGTTTTTGATACGATACCATTAACAAAAACCTGTTGTGTCCTGTCTGTTAAAAAATTTAAAAACAGGTTTAAAAGCTGGTCGGGCAAGTTAAAACAAGAAGCAAGCCTCTCGATTAAAATATGGGGCTGCATCTTATTAAAAGCAGAGGAGAAGTCAGCGAATAAAAGTCTAACATGGGAGTTGGATTTCTCCAGGTGTTTATAGACTTCATCCAAGATAAAAAGTTTGGCATCGTCCACTCCTTTATGACTTTGATAGGCAAACTGAAGTGGATCTAGTTTGCCCTCAACTAGGGTAAGAACCTCATGTTTTAAGATTTTCTCAAGATTTTTCAAAACAGGAGAAGTTAGAGCAACAGGCCTAAAGTCTTGTAATTCCCTGGGGTGACTAACCTTGGGAATGGGAATTATATTTGAGAGTTTCCAAACTGAAGGAAATGTGCAGCTGTCAACACACATTTGAAAAAGATCAGTGAAGATGCCACTGAGTTGCTCGGCACAGTGGTGAAGTGTACGGCCGCATATTTTATCAGGACCTGAGGCTTTCCTTTTATTTGTGCTCTTAAACAAGACTCTGACCTGCTCATCAGATATCAAAATATCATTGAGAGGGACCAGGGAATTCCTTAATTTAGAGACATCTTGAATAAAATCAGATCGTTCAAAGCGCAAAAAGAAAGAGTTAAAAGTGTCCGGCAAGTCATTGTCCTGGACCCCATTCACTCTGATGAGTTGCTTAGACTCATAACCACGCTGATTGATTTCACCCATAGTTTTGATCCCCTGCCAGACAGACCTAAGGTCACCATTTGTGAATTGTTTTTCTATCTTATCCCTGTATTTGGGTTTGGCTTTAGCTATTTCAATCTTGACCTCTCTAGAAACAGCCTTTTTCTCCTGAGGGTTTCCAGTGAAGAATACCTTTTTCTTTCTATTAATGATGAATTTAAGGTCTTTCGTTACCCAGGGCTTGTTATTTGGGAAAATAACAACAGATTTAGATGGAATGAATGAGTCAACACAAAAAGTGACATATGATGAAACTGTATCAACAAGTACATCAATATTGTCCACACATCCATCAAAGAAACATTGCCAGTCAGTACTCTCAAAACAAGCTTGGAGGGAGGAGATGCTGTCCTCTGTCCAGAGTTTAACAGCTTTTGTCACTTTCTCCTGACGTCTGATGCACGATTTGTATGTTGGCAATAAGAAAATGCTGTTATGATATGAGGCCCCCAGCCCTGGCATAAGAATGGATTTATAGCCCTCCTTTACATTACCATAACACAAATCAAGTGTGGTATTTTTATGCGTGGTAGGGCAATTTACATACTGATCATATGTTCGCAAAACTTTGTCAAGACGGATATGATTCAGGTCCCCCAGGTAAAATTTGGGAGCATCACCACTAATAGAGTCCAGTCTGTGCGATACATCCACAATCATTTGGGTGGCGGCAGTGGTGTTGGCTCTGGGGTGAATGTAAACCAGAGTGAAGAACAAGTGAGGGAACTCACGTGGTAAATAGAAGGGGCGCAGGGAGATAGAAAGTAACTCGATATCAGGCGTATATATTTTCTCCCGCACAGTGATGGAGTTACAGTACCTCTGATTAATGTAAAAGCAGACCCCTCCACCACGGCTCTTCCCCGTCACGTTTTTGGAGCGGTCCAGTCGGATGGGACAGCCAAATCCAGTGAGCTTCAGGTCGCTGTCCAGATCGCTTTCATTAAGCCAAGTCTCAGTAATCCCAAGCAGGCAACATTCCTTAAGTTCACGACTGTATTTAGTCAGGCACTAAAGCTCATCAATTTTATGCCTCAAAGATTGCACATTGGATAAGAAAACCGAGGGCAGGGGGGGGAGCCGGCGTCGGTTGTCCAGGCAGAGCTTTTTCATTCTGCGCTTAATGCCTCCTCTCCTCCCTCTTTTCCTTCGCGAAGTTCGCCGTGGAGGATCCAGGTTCCGATGGCCCGAGACAAAGATCTCCGCTGGTATGGTGGTCGGAATCTCACCCACTGCTGAGTATCGTAGTGACAGGAGGAGCTCTCTGGTGATAATCTGATCACCATACTGGTGAATGGGCTTCTCCCCATGACACACGCTACAGGCCAGCGTCAGGATAGAAACAAGTGCAATAAATTGAATAAGAGATTCCATAGTCCACATCTTACTCCTCCACACTTAGCACACTCACTCCACGTTACAAGACAGACAATAAAAACACCATAAAAAACACAAAAGACGATAAAAAGCCGGTTAGACTGTAGCGGGTCACACGCGGAGGAGCGCCCCAGAAACACACAATCAGGTCTATATATATTACGTCTATATATATACTACCATGATCTGGCACCAGATTCAGGCAGCGAAGATTAAGAAAAGGGACTTGCATGAAATATTTTTAGATCTTGCAAAGGCGTTTGGTTCAGTACTGCATAGCCTCATTTGGAGTGTGTTTGACTACTTCAAAGTGCCACAGGTAGTTGTTAACTTAGTGAAGGCATATTAGGTTGTGTCTAAATACGGCAGGTTTCACAACAGGTTGGCAGAGGCTAGAAATAGGCATCATGGCAGGGTGTACAATTTCTCCATTAGCATTTACTATGGCAATGGAAGTAATCATCAGGGCTTCTAAGTGGGTGGTAGGTGGGGAGAGATGGCAGAAAGGGTTGCATCTTCCACCAATTAGGGCTTACATGGATGACATGACACTGGTGACCACAACAATGCCATGTACAAAGAGGCTACTAGAGAAGGTAAATAAGAACCTCAAGTGGGCCAGCATGAAGATCAAGCTTAGTAAGTCTAGAAGCATCTCGATACGTAGAGGGAAGTTAAGTGACAGGAAGTTTGTCAAAGATGATGAGGACATCCCAACAATTAGGGAAAAGTCAGTAAAGAGCTTAGGCAGGTGGTACAATGTGGAGTTGAATGATGAGGAACAGGTGGTGAAATTTAGAAAAGATGTGGCGGAAGGATTGGATAGAAGAGATAAATCAGAACTTCCAGGCAAGTTGAAGTTGTGGTGTTTGCAGTTTGGGCTATATCCTAGGTTAATGTGGCCAATTTATGAAATTCCAATATCTGTTGTGGAGAGAATTGAAAGGTCGGTTAGCTCCTATATTAGGAAGTGGTTGGGCGCTCTTAGGTGCCTAAGTAGTGATGCATTGTATGGAAAAGGAATACTTCAGCTGCCAGTATCTAGTTAACAAAGGAATTTAAATGTACCAAGGTCAGGACAGAGCTCTTGTTATCTGGGAGTAAGGACGTGGTAGTTAGGAGTGTGGCTCCAAATCCAACCAAGGGGAGGAAGTGGAACCCAAGATCGGCAGTTCAGGAGGCAGAGGCAGCTCTTAGGCATGCAGAGATTGTAGGTAATGTTCAGTTTGGCCGGGGAGGCCTGGGGCTTGGCTCAGGCAAACCGATATGGAATAAAGCAGGTCTCAAAGATAAAAGAAAACTGGTTGTGGAACAAATACGTAGACAGGAGGAGATAATAAGGGGTGCAAAAGTAGTGGCCCAGGCTAAGCAGGGACAGTGGTTGAATTGGGAAAGTGTAGAGAAGAGGAAGCTTAGTTGGAGGGACCTGTGGAGTATGGAGGAGAATCGTATTAGATTCCCGGTAGGGGCTACATACGATGTGTTACCAACCCCCCAGAACATAAAACTATGGGTAAACGGGGACCCATCATGCCCATTGTGTTCAGGTACTGCAATCTTAAAGCATATTTTGTCAGGCTGTAAAGTTAGCTTGTCATAAGGCCAACATACATGGCGACATAACCAGGTGTTGAAAAGTTTAGCTGCAGGCATCGAAGGGAAACGAAAACAGGTCAATTCAGAGGGTTTTAAAGAATAGGAGTTTAGCAATGCAGTTTGTCTGAGAGGGGGAGAAATACAGAAGGGATAAGTTAGTAAGGAGGCAAGGGTGTGGCAGCCTAGAAGGTGCTTGTGATTGGGAAATGCAAGTAGAGTGTGGCAGCCTAGAAGGTGCTTGTGATTGGGAAATGCAAGTAGATTTAGGGGGAAAGCTTGTTGTTGCCCAGGAAATAGTTTGTACCAAGCAGAGACCTGACATAGTGTTGTGGTCGGTGAGTAAATGGATAGTTTATTTCATTAAGCTGACAGTTCCTTGGGAAGACTCAGTGAAAGAAGCCTATGAAAGAAAAAAGCTTAGATATTCAGACTGAGGGGCAGAAGCTGAGTAGGAAAAAAAAAACTAGGATTTGTCCAGTGGAAGTGGGGTGTAGGGTATTCATAGCAAGATCAGCTGTCTCGCTCCTGGGGGAACTTGGAGTGCGGGGACATAGTTTGAGGAAGACAGTGAAGGAAATGTCAGATGAAGACCTAGTCAGTGGATTTGGATGAGGAGGGATAATGTCAGTTGGGGGCCAGCAGGGGAACCTACTGAGCAGGGTACATAACTCTTTGAGATCAGGTGGAGAGATCCACCAATCAGTCCTCTCAGGAGAAAATCCAGGAAGAGGAGGGTTATTTAAGTGTGGGAGTGGCCTATTTGCTGCAAGGTGAGTGTGTTTGCTGATCCTGTGAGTTTATCTATCTCATTTAACTTTAGCTTATATTGGAGTCATGATATGTAGCATGTGAAATAGAGTATGGTGAGTGTGCTAGGAAAGGTAGTATCAGTACAGTCACTACCTGGAGCTCGCATGTACTGAGCCTGGGTTTGTTGAAGGTGGCAGTGCTGTTTTGGCTGAGAAAGCCATGTGTAAGTAAGGTAAAGGAGGTTGTTGGGTTGGTGCGGGGAGCAGTGAGACCTAGGGGAGTGTCTCTCGGACGCCAGAGATCACGGTCTAGCCTGGAGGTGTCGTGGGACCAACTAGACGAAACACTGATGAAAGGAGGTTCCCACCTGATGACCCCAAAGACATGTTAGTTATCACTGCTCACTGGTCTGTATCGTTAAGCCCAAACAGCTCCCTATATAGTTAGTGCTTTCAGTGGCCATGGAAAGTCAGCCATATTTAAAAAACTGAAGACTAACAAGACCTGCCAAGACACATTCAGAGAGTTGGGAAGCTCCTGGGAGGTCTCAGATTACCTATTTGGAAAGCTCCAGGAGGTCACATGTCAGATGTACCTGCCTTCCACAAACACAACTAAAGTTAACACGCTTCGCTCCCAGCTATTTTGTGCAAAGCGTGGAGAAATAGACTCCAGTCAGCTTCCGCCATCTGGAGTGCAATCCAAGTGTACCAAATCCAAAGGACAATGGATGGCAGATCCATGATGGGGATCTGGCCATTGAGTGGATGCGAGGTATGCCTGTACCAGAGGCTGTATTGGACCTACTATCATGCTCCTGCTCACGAACATGTAAACTTACAGAATGGCCATATCTGCAAAGTGGTCTGCATTGCACAGATATGTGTGAACTACAAACCTGCAGCAACCAGGCAAATGAGCTGGAATGTTTTCCAGAGCTGAATGATAGTGATGTGGACGATGAATAATGTGACAGAGTAAATGCTATACTATATAACGGCTCTATATGACATTATCTCTGTGCTCTGCCTTATGCCATCTCTCCCTCTGTTTTAAGGACTCACCAGCCACAGCTCCTGTCTCTTCTCCACGTGATTCGAAGTCTGCCATTGCTGTCTCTCCACGCTCTCCACTGACATTCAATTTCAGTATAGTAGCTCTGAGTGTTAGTTAGGATGAGGGCAGCAGGTGGCTCCCCCTATTTTAGGATGGCTTACAATGGAGAAATAAGGCACCTCCTTCCCTCTGATAGCCTGGGAGTCCGCCTTAGGCAAGCGGTAGCACTCCCTTTGTCTCCTAGTTATGGGTCAAATAGCAACTGGGCAGCTCTGAGTGCTAGTAGGCCTACTGCAGGCTATAGTAAGACTGAGTGTTAGCACAGTAACTGCGTAATCAATTTGCCCTCCTTGTGATTGTCTTCATTAACAAAATTGGTGCATATTTAAATAAAATATTTCAGAAAATTTGTAATACAAAAATACTTGTCTTAAGTGATCAACTGGGCAAGTTACATGGGGATATCTATCAGTTAATTTTTCACCCTATTTGTAATGTTTTGCCACACGGGTGTGAGTTTGTTTCCAGAGTAATAACTATAATTAAAGCTGCAAGCAGCTGTGATCGGGCCCTCGCTCCCCCATGCAACCGCGGAGGCCTGAGGCATGCGGGGGCTGTGGCGTGAAGTGAGAAGGGAGAAAAAACCTGGCAGGAGCGAAAAAATGCAATGGTTCGTTCATCCACCAGGTGGCGCTACAAGCACAACCAGATGTGGGCAGGTGCGCTCAGGGGTGGACCGTCATCACACGAGCAAATCGGACAATGTCAATGTATAATAGGGCATTTCCTGTTTCCACAAGGGGGCGGCATGAGCACGATTGCCTACGAACATATGGAGGCGTTGAGGGCAGGGATCTTATCATGTACAGAAATTTTGAAGAAGTTTGGATGAAGTATGTGGGAGAGAGAGCTGCTTCAATATGCATGGCGATGCATCAAATATGGCGGTGCCATGGAGGCCACGCCCCTTCGCATAGAGACAATCTTTAATAACTTTTGATCAGCATGGTCTCTGGGTGATCTGTAAAAAAATTGAAGTCGATTAGATGAAATCCCTAGGACTAGTTCGTTAAAATACAAGATGTGAAAATCACGTCAAAATGACAAGTCAAAATCAAAATGGCCGACTTCCTGTTTGGAGTAGACCATTGGTGGCAGAGACTTTTTTGTGCGTCTGGGCAACATACACATGTGTACCAATTTTCATCTTCCTACTCCAAAAAAAACCCTATGGGGAGGGTTTTTTGAAAATTTCAAGGGGGCGCTATAGACGCAATTTGTCCCCCCCATGGGCGGGGCCCCTATCAGATGTAAGAGCTTGCCATTCTTGACCTGTGTATCAATTTTCATGAGGATATGAGATCGTTGAAGCCATCAAAAAGCCAAACGTATTTAGTGGCGAGGGATCGATAGTCGCCACATGGACACCATTAGACGTAGCTTGACAGCGTTCATAAGGTAGCTTCACCAACTTGTTCTGCATGCATTAGAAGTGGAATGACATTGATGCGGTCAAGTTTGTGTCATCAGTACATGTTAAAGTAAAAACTAGTCACTTCCTGTTTCGTTCATCCACCAGGTGGCGCAACGAGCGTAACCAGATGTGGGCAGGTGCGTTCAGGGGCGGACCGTCATCACACGTGTGAAGTTTCGAGCAAATTGGACAATGTCAATGTATAATAGTGAAGTTTCGAGCAAATTGGACAATGTCAATGTATAATAGGGCATTTCCTATTTCCACAAGGGGGCTGCATGAGCAAGATTGTCTACGAGCATATGGAGGCGTTGAGGGTGGGGCTCTTATCATGTACAGAAATTTTGAAGCAGTTTGGATGAAGTATGTGGGAGAGAGAGCTGCTTGAATATGCATGGTGATGCATCAAATATGGTGGTGCCATGGAGGCCACGCTCCTTGACATAGAGAAAAGCTTTTAATAACTTTTGATCAGCATAGTCTCTGGATGATCTGTAAAAAATTTGAAGTCGATTGGATGAAATCCCTAGGACTACTTCATTAAAATACAACATGTGGAAATCACGCCAAAATGACAAGTCAAAATCAAAACGGCCGACTTCCTGTTTGGAGTAGACCATTGGTGCCAAAGACTTTTATGTGCGTCTGGACAACATACATATGTGTACCAATTTTCATGTTCCAACCACAAAAAAAAAACCCTATGGGGAGGGGTTTTTGAAAATTTCAAGGGGGCGCTATAGAGGCATTTTGTCCCCCCCATGGGTGACGCCCCTATCAGATGCAAGAGCTCGCCATTCTTGACCTGTGTATCAATTTTCATGAGGAGATGCGGCCGTTGAAGTCATCAAAAAGCCAAACGTATTTGGTGGTGAGGGATCGATAGTCGCCACGCTGCCACATGGACATTATTAGACATAGCTTCACAGCGTTCATAAGGTATCTTCACCAACTTGTTCTGCATGCATTAGAAGTGGAATGACGTTGATGCGGTCAAGTTTGTGGCATCAGTACATGTTAAAGTAAAAACTGGTCACTTCCTTTTATCACCGGGCGGCGCTATGAGTAAGGTGGAATATTAACATATCGGGGCGTTCGGGGTGGAGCCATCATCATGTCCAGCAAGTTTGAAGCTGCTGAGATCAAGTATGTGGGCTTGAGAGCCGTTCAAAATTCGATGGCGAGAAAACGGAAAATCGCCAAAATTTGTCATGCCCTAGCGGCCACGCCCCTTGACATAGAGAAAAGCTTTTAATAACTTTTGATCAGCATTTTTTCAGGATGATCTGTACCAAATTTGAAGTCGATCGGATGAAATCCCTAGGAGGAGTTCGTTCAAACATCTTAAAACTTCAAATCAAAATGGCTGACTTCCTGTTGGGTTTACGGCATGGCTCCCAGATGATTTTTGTGCGTCTTGGCATGTTCTATGAGTCCACCAATTTTCATGCGTGTAGGTGAAACTCACAGGCGGGGCTCAAGGCACGAAATTTTCTAGGGGGCGCTATGTCGCCATTTGGCCCCATCCACATAGAACACTGCCGAAATATAAAATTTTTGGCCTGACCAAATACGTGTGCCAAATATGGTGAGTTTTTGAATATGGGAAAGGGGCGAAATTGGGGATTAAATGTTCGTAATAATAATAATAATAATAATAATTAAAGCTGCAAGCAGCGATGAACGGGCCCTCGCACCTTCACACAACTCGGGGGGGCTGGCAGGATGTCTTCTGACGCGTCAATTCATTTCTGTCAAAGTTAGACATCGCATGCAGGAGTGACTTTGCATATCTTTGATACAGTGCTGGAATGACATATTTCACATTTTGTATCACTTCCTGTTTACCCTAGAGGGAGTTGGAGAGCGCAGTAATTATACATCATGTTTTTGTACATCAAATATACACCACAGCATTTAATTTTCAGATAAATCAAAAGGTAAGTGTTTGAGACCTACTTCCTGTCACCAATAGGTAACACTATGAGTATCAGGAAATATGGTCATATAAATGTTTTCAGGGCAGAACTAATATGAATCATCTGAAGTTTGATGGAGATCAGAACATTTACGGCAACAATATAGCAATTTCCTGTTTCATGGCGAGACATCAAAATTAAACCCTCTGCAGCACACGTAGATACTAATGATATGTCATGTTTGTGAACATCAAATATAGACCACAGCATTGAAATTTCAGGTTAATCCAAAGATAAGTGTCTGATAAGTACTTCCTTTCGACACTAGGTGGTGCTATGATTATCAAGCAATATGGTTATGTTAATGTGTGCAGGGCGGGACTAATATGAATCATGTCAAGTTTGGTGGAGATTGGACCATTTTTGCCAAAGCTACAGCAATTTCGTTTTTCATGACGAGACCTCACGACTCAACGCTCGGCAACGGGCGCACCATTCAACATTGGGCAAATCCTGTGATAACTTTTGGTCACAACATAGTCACACTTACATACACCAAGTTTGGAGCCAATCTGATTAAATCTGTAGGACAAGTTCGTTAATTTACAAGCCCTGGAAATGGGCAAAAATGCACCAAAATTGCACAGTAAATTCAAAATGGCGGACTTCCTGCTGGGTTTGGAGCATGGCTCCAAGAAGCTTTTTTGTACGTGATAGAATGTTACAGGTGCCTACCAAGTTTCATACATGCAGGTCAAACCAGCTTTGGGGGCTGCACAATTGAAATATTCTAGGGGNAAATGCACCAAAATTGCACAGTAAATTCAAAATGGCGGACTTCCTGCTGGGTTTGGAGCATGGCTCCAAGAAGCTTTTTTGTACGTGATAGAATGTTACAGGTGCCTACCAAGTTTCATACATGCAGGTCAAACCAGCTTTGGGGGCTGCACAATTGAAATATTCTAGGGGGCGCTGTTGAGCCATCTTGGTGCATCAAAGCACAAAAATCACATCAGACAACAGGACTTGTGACCTGTGATGTGTATGCCACGTTTGGTGAGTTTTCAAGCATCCCTTGTCCCTTCAAAACAACATCGTGTTTGATGGCGAACAAGGCGGCGCCACGGTGACAGCGTTT
>NC_065526.1:40311738-40317379 GCF_006386435.1 Epinephelus moara
GACTGTATTTGGTCAAGATATGAAAGACTTTCTGTTTTGAACACCATGTGCAGGAATTTGTTGTTTTATATTTTGGGCGTTTTATGGACGATCAAAATTCTTTTGATAACTTTTTGTCAGAAGGGTCCACAGATGCTTCATGCAAAGTTTGGTGCAAATCAGTCAAATCACCCTAACCCTAAATAAATAATCGGGAGAAAAACAATAGGGACCTCGCAGGTCTCCTGCTCCGGCCCTAATAAACAGCACGATTACAATAGGGTCCTCACGGACAACTTCGTCGTTGCTCGGGCCCTAATAATAATAATAAACAGCGCGATTACAATAGGGTCCTACGCAGATGACTTCATCGTCGCTCGGGCCCTAATTAAGCTACTAGATAGGCAGGGCTATCACACCAAAACATAAACTAGAGACCTGTAGAGACATGAAAATACCAAAATTGTTTGGTCCCCGTGGGTGATAGGGGCCTACCAAGTTGTGAAAACGATCTCTTTAGCCCCTGGACTAACAGGGCCCCATTCTATTTGTCTGTTTGAAGTTCTGGCTGCACTAGTTACCTGTCAGGGGCTGGTGACATCAGATGGTGAGGTGAATAATCTAATAACCTACTTTTATGATAAGATGACATTCTTTGGCACATATAAATGCAATTTTGGGGTGATTGGCTTATTTACATTAATAATGGCAAACACATATACGTATACATGCCTTTTGGATTTTTTATTCCTTATTCCATGTCCGCCTATAATTCATGTGTGTTTAGTTGTATACATTCTTTAAAAGGAGCAAGGCACTGATAAAATCTTTGCTGCATTGTGTGCAGCAACTGTTTGTGAACATTCAGTCCAAATTTGGTGACATTCTGATAATTATTTCCCAAGATTCATGTGATAAAGCAGACACTGTCTCTTTTGGAGAAGCTTCAATTTTGACTATTTTCAATTTTGGGGAGGACCCAAAGATCATCCAAAATTTTTTATTACGCTACTAGATAGGCAGGTCTATCATACCAAAATGTAACATGTATATGTAACTGAGATATATGTGGAGACTGTTCCTTTGGCAATGGTACTTGTTTTTGATGAATTTTAAAAAGTCACATGTATTTTGGTATGAAGTCTGTCAAATGAGAATGGTCAGATTTGGTCTCCAATAAAAATCTGACAAATATTTATTTGTCTCTGTGTGGGTTAATAACACCGTACATGGGAGATCAGGTTCAGTTACACCACTGTTCACTCTTCAGCTTTTCACCCCAAAGCTGACCTGTTACCACAAACTTAAATATGGAACATATAATAGATTATAAAATTTAAAACATGTTGCCGTATACCACAAAGAAGCCAATATGTGTGAAAATGTATTTAATAGGCTACTACAAAAAAATATAAGCACAATTACAAGCCAAGTATACTTAAACATAAGGCATAAATATTTTAATACTTTATTATACTTTTATTAAGTATATCTGGATCAAAAGTTTAAGTATTGGCTAAGTATACTTTTTATATCATTTTCAGTATAAGCCAAGTATACTTAACTATAACAGTATGCGGTATGCGGTCAGGTGTAGGCCTGCCTCAGGGAAGAGGACGCCCCTGCCATGCACAGTCCACCACAGGCACCGTTGGAGGTGCGACAGGCCTAAGGCCCAGCAGAAAGACCACCTCACTGTAATGAATAATGCATTTCTGGAGATGATGGCCACTGTGAAGAAAGGGATGCTGATGAACCCCAAGAAGTGAACCCAGTAGCACCCCCAAGTGACCCAAGAACGGAGTCGAGCCAGAGGGCCAGGAACCTGAAGAACCCACTCCGAAGGAGCAAGATCAAGTGGCCAAAGGCCAACGAGGCTGAGGAGTGGAGAAAGTTGGACAAACATCTGAGTGGGCTGCTGCAAAATGCTCTGCGCGGGTCAGTGGTATCCAAGCTAAACCTGTTCGGGGAAATCCTGTATGAAGAATGCAGCAACAGGTATGGCGAGGTGACCATCAGAGAAGCCGCAATAAGATCAAAGGGCAGGAGGGAGAAAGAGATTGATGACCTGGTGGCAAGCAGATGGCAGCTCCGCAAGCGTTGGAGGAAGGCAGAGGAGTCTGAGAAGGAGGGCCTGAAAGTCCTCTGGGATGAGATCAGAAGACGCCTCGCTAACCTCTGTAGGGCAGAACGCATCAGAAGATGGAGAAAAAGGAAGGAGAAGGAAGATCAAGTTTCTTCAGGAATCCATTCTGGCATGCACGCGGGCTCCTTGAGGAGAAGACAAGTGGAACCCTGGATATCTCCAAAGAAGAACTGCAGGATCACATCCGCACTCAGTACAGTGACCCAGCAAGGAACAACCCCCTAGGCTCGCCAGGTTATGTGCCTAGACCCTCAGAACCATTAGCCCTGTTTGACGTATCACCACCCAAGCTCAGCGAGGTCAGGCAGGTGATCCAGCGTGCAAGATCTGCTTCAGCACCAGGCCCGAATGGAATACCGTACAAGCTGTATGAGAACTGCCCAGGAGTGCTGAAGCTGCTATGGACCCTGATGAGAATCACCTGGACTAAGCAGAGCATACCATCCGAGTGGCAGAGGGCAGTGGCAGTCTCTATTCCCAAACAACAGAACGCCAAGACCATCGAGCAGTTCAGGAGCATAGCCCTACTGAATGTGGAGGGGAAAATCTTCTTCACCGTGATGGCAAGAAGAATGACCACCTACCTCACAGACAACAACTACATTGATACCAGCTGCCAGAAGGCTGTGTAGAGCATGCTTCCATGATTTGGGAACAGATCTAGACCGCTAAGAGGGAAAAGAAAGATCTGCACGTCATATGGCTAGACCTAGCCAGTGCCTATGGATCAGTGCCACACCAGCTCGTAGCCTACGCTCTGGAATTCTTCTACATCCCAGACAACATCAGGACCATGATCATGAACTACTTCCAGGATATGCACACGTGCTTTGCACTGAAAAAAGGGCACCACTGGCTGGCAACAACTGGAAGTAGGGATCGCAATGGGATGCTCCATTTCCCCCATCCTCTTCGTGGCAGCGTTTGAGGTCATCCTGATCGGGGCAAAGAAGGTGGTGGGTGGGGTCCGACTGCCTGCAGGCCAGAGGCTCCTGCCTCTAAGGAGCTATATGGACGACATCACCTGCCTGCTACGAACCGCCCCATGCACATCCAGGCTGCTCAAGAGGCTGGATGAGCTGATCACCTGGGCCAGGATGAAGTTCAAGCCGCATAAGTCAAGGAGCCTCTCACTGCGAAAGGGGGAGAGAAATGGCAGAGTAGCCTTCACCATCAGTGGGGAAGACATCCCCCGCATCGTGGATCAGCCCATCCGAAGCATGGGAAGACTTTATATATCTGGTCTCTCAGACAAGGATATGGGGAAAATCATCCTTCGGCAGCTGTCAGAAGGCCTGTCCAAGATCAACGCAAGCCAACTACCTGGAAAGTACAAGGTGTGGTGTTATCACTTCACCCTGTACCCAAGGGTGATGTGGCCTCTGAAGCTGTGCGAAGTCACCTCATCAGCCGTAAGCCGGATGGAGGCAAAAGCCAACTCCTTCATCCCCAAATGGCTCGGCCTACCACGGTGCTTCTCAGCTGCTGGCCTGTACGGATGGAACTCACTCCAGCTACCCCTGAAATCCATCACCCTGGGCTACAGGCAGGAGAAGGCAAGGCTGGTGATGGACTTAAGGGACTCCTCCGACAGGGCAGTGGCTGATACAAATGCCAGAGTTGAGACTGGAAGAAAATGGAGGGCCAAGGAGGAGGTGCAGAAGGTGATGGGAAGACTGCAACATCAACAAGTCGTGGGCATGGTCCAGACAGGGCGGGCAGGCCTGGGATGGAATGACCCACCCATGCTATGGTCCAAGGCAAGCAGGAAGGAGAGGAAGGACCTTGTTGTTGCAGAGGTCACCAGGATCGAGCAGGAGGAGCTCAGAGTGAGGTCTGCACAGGGTCAGCAGGGGCGGTGGACAACTTGGAAAGGGTGTCACGAGTAGAGCAATCAGCTGGGCAGAGTTCTGGAAACTGCCACAGACTCGGCTAAGTTTCCTCATTAGGGCAACATACGACACCCTACCGAGCCCTCAAAACCTCCACCAATGGCTTGGAACAGAGCAATCCTGTGACCTCTGCGGGACCATCAATGCCTCACTCCAGCATGTTCTGTCAGGCTGCAAAACAGCACTGACACAGGGTCGGCTCAGGTGGTGGCATGACCAAGTGCTCAGGAAGCTGGCAGAAGTGCTGGAGAAAAGTCGGCAGGAGGCAAACATCCAGAGTCCATCAGAAAGCCAATGCAGGATCCACTTCCTCAGGCAGGGGCAACCCGCAACGCATACCCGCAAGAGACCACTCACCAAGCTATTAACACCAGGGGCGGTGTGGAAGATGGAAGTGGACCTGGGTAGGCAGCTTCAGTTCCAACAGGAGATATGCAGCACCACCTTAAGACCAGACGTGGTGCTGTGGTCTGCAGCCGTGAAGTCAGCAATTCTGATTGAGCTGACAGTGCCATGGGAGGAGGGACTGGAAGCTGCCTACGAGAGAAAGAAGGCAAAGTATGCAGACCTGGTCGCGGAGTGCAGAGAAAGTGGATGGAGTGTGAGGCTGTACCCGGTGGAGGTGGGAGGCAGAGGCTTTGTGGGCAGATCAACATCACGCCTGCTCAAGGACCTGGGACTACGTGGAGCCACACTGAGCAGATCCACGAAAGAGCTCTCTGAGGAAGCTGAGAAAGCAAGCCACTGGCTCTGGCTGAAACGACGAGACAAGGCTTGGGGAGTAACATCCAACTAGGTTTTGCTGCAGGGGGTGTCAGGGAGACGTCCCTGTTCACTGCCCTGCCACCAGGAGATGTTCTGGGATAAGGGGCGAAATGTCAATGAGTGGTGGTCCCCAGCTGAAGACCCTGCAGCAAAACCTTGCGGTATGCAGTCAGGTGTAGGCCTGCCTCAGGGAAGAGGACGCCCCTGCCATGCACAGTCCACCACAGGCATCGTTGGAGGTGCAACAGGCCTAAGGCCCAACAGAAAGACCACCTCACTGTAATGAATAATATAACTTAACTTAAGTATATTTCTGATAAGTACATAAAAAGTAAACTGAAAGTATACTCCCTTATTTTTAGTTTAAAAGAAGTATACTTGAAACACACTTAAATAAACTTCTTTTTCGTAAGGGCAGGCACACAAATAAAATGAATCATCATGACTATCATTTATCATAATTTGTCCGCACATCTGCATGCACATATGAGATAGTTTACCGCATCCAAAAAATGCGTCAGGGCACAACAGAAACACATCCACCCTCCAAACCTGCAACATTCAGATATCAGGCAATTGACAGGTGTAATTGAGCTCAGCTGGAACCTCATCAAGGGATGCTCCACCCGCTACTCTATATACAGTACAGTGGTGTGAAAAAGTGTTTGCCCCCTTCCTGATTTCTTACTTTTTTGCATGTTTTCCACACTTAAATGTTTCAGATCATCAAACAAATTTAAACATTAGTCAAAGATAACACAAGTAAACACAAAATGCAGTTTTTAAATGAAGGGTTTTATTAATGAGGAAGAAAAAAATCCAAAGCTACATGGCCCTGTGTGAAAAAGTGTTTGCCCCC
>NC_065526.1:40318262-40321732 GCF_006386435.1 Epinephelus moara
CTTCCTCATTAATAAAACCCTTCATTTAAAAACTGCATTTTGTGTTTACTTGTGTTATCTTTGACCAATGTTTAAATTTGTTTGATGATCTGAAACATTTAAGTGCGGAAAACATGCAAAAAAGTAAGAAATCAGGAAGGGGGCAAACACTTTTTCACACCACTGTATATGCTCTCAGACAGGGCTGTCCAAATGAAGTACAGAGATACAGCGCCTCATCAACTAGTGTCTCCACACATCCGGAGGGCAACCCGGTGCAATTTCGCCCTCAGCCCAGAGGTGCAATGCCTGGCTGCGCTGCGTTTTTACGCAGTGGGGAGCTTCCTGGATGTGGTGGGAGATGGCACCGGCCTCAGCAAGGCGTCTGTGTTTTTTTATTTAAATATAATACATTTCTTCATGATTCTCTTACCAAGACTACTTCTTATTTAGTTGTAGTCTTGTTTTCATCATGAAAATAAGTCATGAACAAATATTTATAGTCTTAGTTTTTCATTAGAATTATTAGAACACACGTATACATGAGCAGCAGGGAATAAGTACATTAGGTAGCAGCGCTGTGTGTGACTTATGCGCTGATGTGGTGGGTGATACAGCGATCTTAAGAGCAGTCCTAAGAAAGGCATTAAGAACGCATCTGGGACACACTCGTATCTTAGCGACCCTTCTTACCAAAGGCGTTCTTAACTGTGCTCTTAAATCTTAAGATTGCTCTTAACTGGGACACGCGGCCATTGTCTGTACACAGTCAGTCAGTAATTATATGATGTCTGTGATATGTACAGTGTAGTTACAATAATATTACAAAATACAGCTTTCCCCTCCACTATTCTGTGCAAATATTGCAAATATATGTATTTTTAATGAAGGTTACTGTAAATTAACTGGGAAGGTACAGAATCTTACTAAAAATGTCTTTAATTTACAATGATTTTCCTGTTTTTCCACCTTGCTATGGGCATTTTTAAATCTTGTAATAGTCTAAAATGACTGCTAAATTCTTGGTATTTGCAGACATTTGTCTTTGATAATGTTCATATGCTTTTACACAACATCTGTTTGTATTTTTACATTAAAATACATTTTTTAAATAAAACATTACTGTAGATATAGCTACTGTGCAGTTTCATAAGTTTACTGATTAATGTCTTAAATTTACAGAGATCAACATGAAAGTTGGTTGTTTTTAATGTATTCTGACATAATAAATGTTCATTAAACAGTAAAAAAAAGGCATTTTTAACAACAATATTCTGTAATTGTAATAATTTTGACTGTAAAATGACATTGACCTCTGTATCATTACAGACAATTTTATGTAACTTTGGGTCCTGGTTATTTACTGTAAATTAACAGTATCTGTCTGGAACAACTGCTGCCAAACATTTTACCTTATTTTTTTTAATAGAATATCTATAGTAAAATAACATTTTAATGACAAAAAAAACATAATATATCTGTAATATTACATTACGGTTATTACCTCTAATTTTGAGACATACGTAGGGCTCTAGTTTTGCAGACCGGGCGAGGTGGGGGCGCAGCGCACCTGCGCTTCGCCAACTGGGTGTGGCCAGGCGGATTTTGCAAGTTTGGCACACCGTGCGCGCTGGCGCAGCTACTCCTCTTTCCCACCTCCGTCCCTCCTACCTGCGCAAGTCGGAAAGAGGGAGGAGAGAAGGCGTGGAGTGGGTTTTACACAGCCCATTCACATCACACCAATCAAATGAGCCCCTCTCCCCGCCCTTAAATGCGCCGCACGAAGGAGTTTACTCAATTCGCCATTGCAGAAGAGAGCAGCAGCGTCAGTCGGCCAAACTCCTCCCAGGAGGAAACTGATGTTTTGGTCCAGGAGGTCTGCTCGCAGTGTCCGAATATAAGGAACTGCGAGAAGACCTCCACGGGCTGATGATGCAAGGGTAGCCTGGGAGGAGGTCACCATAATCGGAAATCAATGTTGTGTTTCTCTAGTGTGCACGCGCTCTCTCTCTTTCTCTCTCGTAATCTCACTCTGTTTCTTTTCTTTTGACTTTTCTAAGATGACAGATGCTGAATATATACTCCCTATCTGATGCTGTCGCTGTTTGTGGTTGGCTGAGAGGGATGTGAAGTCATTAGTTTGCAGCTGTGTTAATCAAATCAGGTTGGGTTTCCATCACGCATGCCAAACGTGCCAAACAGTGCCAATCCCCTTTGATCTGACATCAGATGTGACGGGATAGTCGATATAGAGATACATTTATGTGCTGATTGCAGATAGTTGCATTGAATAGTGGTTTTTGTGGCTATTCATTGCATCGTTAATGTCCCTGACATTCTGGAAACCTGCCTGTGAGGTTTTGGTGACGTGTGTGCACTGTCCGCCGATCAGCCAAACTTCGGCTTACACTGGCTGCGCTCTGCCTGCGTTGACAGTAGACCTGGTTTCAGCTGGCGAGCTTTTAGCACACCTTCGGCAAAGCCTTTTGGCACGAAACTGTCACTGCACCAAGCTGGATCTGTCGACGCATCCCCCTGCTGCGCCGCCACACCCATCTCAGTGCACCTCGGTCTGCCAAACTACCAAACTGAGCGCGCCTCGGGTTGCGCTGCTCGAAACTAGCTCTGCGTGGGGTTCGCCACCCTGCGCCGCGCCGGGAAACTAGAACCCCATACCTCTAAATGCATATTTCTGTAAATTTACATCATTTGATTGTTATGTCAAAAAAGGGAAAACACCATAAAAAAGGTTTTCTGTAAAATTACATTTTTTTTTTTTTTTTTTACGATGCATGCTATACCAAGTATAGCAAGGAGCAGCTTCTGGAACGCTTTTGAAATGTGGTGCGCTGCGTCTGCAGGAATTACAACAATTGTCTAGATTGGCTGCAGTCAGGATCAGGCAACAGGTGTGTTCAATCATTTAAGTTTTAGAGGTTTTCAGGCTTATACAGCGTCATTTACACGTCAGTTATTTTTCCGCTATTCTTCATTTTAGTCAAACTTTCATTTTAACTTATTCTTAGTCATTTCACTTTACTTTGCACAGTATGGGGAGGCAATATTCTCTCCAAAACTGACAATCCGACATTTACACCAGCTTCATGCAGTGATCGGCCAGCTGAGCTCTTTGCATTTTTCACACAACTAGTGCTTTCACTCTACAAACAGTATATATATCTGAATGTCAATGAATGTCTTCCAAAGAGAATTAAAGACAAATGTCAGAGGTTTCCCATACCAACTTTAACCTCTCCCAAATTGATCATCTTGTCGTTAGTGCAAACAACACTCAACTCAGTAGCTCCTCTTAAAAAGAAGTTAACAAAGCAAAGAAAGTTCGCTCCTTGGTATAACTCTCAAACCCGTAAGTTAAAACAAATATCGCGAAAATCTGAAAGGAATTGGCGATTAACCAAACTGGAAGAATCTCGTTTAATCTGGGCAGACAGTCTCAAAATGTATAAGAGGGGCCTCCGCAATGCCAGAGC
>NC_065526.1:40322048-40327215 GCF_006386435.1 Epinephelus moara
CTGGATCCAGAGGTGTTAGCCAACTATAGACCAATATCTAATCTTCCCTTTCTTTCAAAGATCCTTGAGAAAGTAGTCGCAGACCAGCTGTGTGATTTTCTCCATGATAATAATTTATTTGAGGAATTTCAGTCAGGATTTAGAGTGCATCATAGCACTGAGACAGCACTAGTTAAAATTACAAATGATCTTCTAATTGCTTCAGACAAAGGACTTGTCTCTGTACTTGTTTTATTAGATCTTAGTGCAGCGTTTGACACTATTGACCATCAAATTCTGCTTCAGAGACTGGAACATTTAATTGGCCTAAAAGGTTCTGCACTAATTAAGCAATATCACACGAGAGGGAGTGATGTTGTACTGTATATCGTCATGGCTGTGATTCGGTCTTAGGCACGAGGCCGCAGGTGTTATAAATATAAACGCGGTTGCATTTATATTTATAACACCTGTGAGCGGAGTGATTTTACTGTTAAAAGTCCCAGTGATGTTACACTCTATATCAGCACTCACGGAATGCCTCTCGTCCAATCAAAATACTTGGTCGGAACTAAGTGTTGTATAAGCTGGTTTAAATCTTATTTATCTGATTGTTTTCAGTTTGTTCACATTCATAATGAATCATCCTTATGTACTAAAGTTTGTTTTGTTTTGGAGGTTATGTGCTCTGACCAATCCTATTTACTCTATATATGCTTCCTTTAGGTAACATCATTAGAAATCATTCTGTAAATTTCCATTGTTATGCGGATGATACACAGTTGTATTTATCGATGAATCCAGAAGAAAGTAATCAATTAACTAAACTTCATAATTGCCTTAAAGACATAAAAACCTGGATGAGCACCAATTTCCTTATGTTAAATTCAGACAAAACTGAAGTTATTGTTCTTGGCCCCAAACAACTCAGAGACTCTTGATCTGATGATGTAGTTTCTCTAGATGGCATTGCTCTGGCCTCTAGCACTACCGTAAGAAACCTTGGAGTAATATTTGATCAAGATCTGTCTTTTAATTCTCATTTAAATTTGTTTTAAATGATCACGGACTACATTTTTTCATCTGCGTAATACTGCAAAAATTAGGCCTATCCTGACCCAAAAAGATGCAGAAAAAACACGCTTTTGTTCCCTCAAGGCTGGATTACTCTAACTCTCTATTATCAGGTAGCTCTAGTCAGTCCTTAAAAACTCTCCAGCTAATTCAGAATGCAGTGGCACGTGTACTAACAGGAACTAAGAAACAAGATCATATTTCTCCTGTTTTAGCTTCTCTGCACTGGCTCCCTGTAAAATCCAGAATTGAATTTAAAATCCTACTGTTAACTTATAAAGCTCTAAATGGTCAAGCTCCGTCATATCTTAGAGAGCTCATAGTGCCATATTATCCCACCAGAACACTTCGCTCTGAGAATGCAGGGTTACTCGTGGTCCCTAAAGTCTCCAAAAGTAGATCAGGAGCCAGAGCCTTCAGCTATCAGGCTCCTCTCCTGTGGCATCATCTTCCTGTTGCGGTCCGGGAGGCAGGCACCGTCTCCACATTTAAGACTAGACTTAAGAGGAGGCAGGCACCGTCTCCACATTTAAGACTAGACTTAAGACTTTCCTCTTTGATAAAGCTTATAGGCCTAGTCTGCCGGGGGACCCCCTATAATACACCGGGCACCTTCTCTCCTTCTCTCTCTCTGTCTCTCTCTCGTGTCCTGTTACTGCATCTTGCTAACTCGGCCGTACTGCATGTCACTAAGTCGGATTCTTCTCTGGGGCCTTTGTGCTCCACTGTCTCTCAGGTTAACTTACAGGCCAGGCGAAGGCCCTCTTGAAACTGAAGGAATTATTCTTATTATTATCATTAGGGCTCGAGCACCGACCAAAGGCCGGCGAAGACCCTATTGAAACTGCTCCATTTATTTATTATTATTAGGGCCTGAGTGACGACAAAGTCGTCCGTGAGGACCCTATTGTAATCGCGCTGTTTATTAGGGCCCGAGCACTGACCGAAGGCCCTATTGAAACTGCTCCGTTTATTACTATTATTATTAGGGCCCGAGCACCTAGCGGTGCGAGGACCCTATTGAAATGCAAGGATTTTTATTAGGGCCCGAGCGACGACGAAGTCGTCCGAGTACCCTATTGTAATCGCGCTGTTTATTATTATTATTATTATTATTATTATTATTACGACATTTCGTGTCCCAATTTCGCCCCTTTCCCAAATTTCAAAATGCTTCTAACTTTCCACATTCGTCCGGCCGCATCCGAAATTCGACATTTTTGGGCGGTTGCACATGGTTGACGCGAAATGCCGAAATAGCGCCCCCTACAAATTTTCAAAAACCCCTCCCCTTGGGATTAGTTTGTCGTAGGCAAACGAAATTTGGTACGCACATGTATCATACCGAGACGCACAAAAAAGTCTCTTGACGTCATGGTAAAATCCCAACAGGAAGTCGGCCATTTTGATTTCCACAACTTAAATTTGAACGAACTCCTCCTAGGGATTTTGTCCGATCGACTTCAAATTGGCTACAGATCATCCTGAGAACATGCTGATCAAAAGTTATTAAACGCTTTTCTCGATGTCAAGGGGCGTGGCCGCTAAGGCGTGACAACTTTTGGCGACTTTTCGTTTTCTTGCCATCGAATTTTGAACGGCTCTCTCGCCCACATACTTGATCTCAGCAGCTTCAGACTTGCTGGACATGATGATGGCTCTGCCCTGAACGCCCCAATATGTTAATATCACACCTTACTCATAGCGCCCCCCCGGTGGTAATAGGAAGTGTCCAGTTTTTACTTTAACAAGTACTAATGCCACAAACTTGACCGCATCAACTTCATTCCACTTCTAATGCATGCAGAACAAGTTGGTGAAGCTACCTTATGAACGCTGTGAAGCTACGTCTAATGGTGTCCATGTGGCGGCGTGGTGACTATTGATCCCTCACCACCAAATACGTTTGGCTTTTTGATGGCTTTAACGACCTCATCTCCTCATGAAAATTGATACATAGGTCAAGAATGGCAAGCTCTTACATCTGATAGGGGCGTCACCCACGGGGGGGACAAAATGCCTCTATAGCGCCCCCTTGAAATTTTCAAAAACACCTCCCCATCGGGCTGTTTTTGGAGTTGGAACATGAAAATTGGTACACATGTGTATGTTGTCCAGACGCACATAAAAGTCTCTGGTACCAATGGTCTACGCCAAACAGGAAGTCGGCCATTTTGATTTTGACTTGTCATTTTGGCGTGATTTCCACATGTTGTATTTTAATGAAGTAGTCCTAGGGATTTCATCCAATCGACTTCAAATTTTTTACAGATCATCCACAGACCATGCTGATGAAAAGTTATTAAAAGCTTTTCTCTATGTCATGCTGATGAAAAGTTATTAAAAGCTTTTCTCTATGTCAAGGGGCGTGGCCTCCATGGCACCACCACATTTGATCCATCTCCATGCATATTGAAGCATCTCTCTCTCCCACATACTTCATCCAAACTGCTTCAAAATTTCTGTACATGATAAGAGCCCCACCCTCAACGCCTCCATATGCTCGTAGGAAATCTTGCTCATGCCACCCCCTTGTGGAAACAGGAAATGCCCTATTATACATTGACATTGTCCGATTTGCTCGAAACTTCACGTGTGATGACGGTTCACCCCTGAACGCACCTGCCCACATCTGGTTACGCTCGTAGCGCCACCTGGTGGATGAATGAAACATTGTGTTTTTTCGCTCTTGCCAGTTTTTTTCTCCCTTCTTGCTCCGCGCCACAGCCCCCACGTGCCTCAGGCCCCCGTGGCTGAAAGGGGGAGCGAGGGCCTGAGCACAGCTGCTTGCAGCTTTGATTAAGGCCCGAGCATCTCAGAAGTGGTGAAAAATTTGATATTTTAAGGGTCTCATGCGCGGGTTCCAAAAAATGGCTCAGTAGCGCCCCCTACAAAAGTTTGAGGAAACAGCCCCTGAAGCCAGTTTAACCTACATGTATGAAACTCGGCAGGCTTATGTAACGCTCAGAGACGTACAAAAAAGCCTCCTGGAGGCATGCTGTAAACCCAACAGGAAGTCGGCCATTTTGAATTTACTGTGCAATTTTGGTGCATTTTTGGCCATTTCCAGG
Source organism: Epinephelus moara (assembly GCF_006386435.1). Classification (NCBI taxonomy): domain Eukaryota; kingdom Metazoa; phylum Chordata; class Actinopteri; order Perciformes; family Serranidae; genus Epinephelus; species Epinephelus moara. Next base: position 40,326,173 of record NC_065526.1, read on the forward strand.
GGTCATAAATGAACTAACTAGTCCTAGAGATTTCATCCGATCGACTTCAAACCTTGGTCTGTGCCATCCCAAGACCTTGAAGATGAAAAGTTATCAAAAGCTTGAGTTTTCGTCAATGCGTGTGACCGTGGGATGGCGTCAAAGTTAGGGGTCTCGCCACTAAACAGGAAGTAGTATATAAGTCCAGCATACATGGTCCAATCTTGCCCAAACTTCACAGGATTGATGACAGTCTCGCCCTGAACACTTCTACATGTCAATAATTAGAGATAAACATAGCGCCCCCTACTGGCAACAGGAAATGTCATGTTTTAGACTTTAATGTACATCTCCTACAGAATTGACCAGATACATCTCAAACTTGGTGAAAAAAGTCATAAGACATTGATGACGCTTTATTGTGGAAACTGTGAGTTTTCGTTGAAGGGCGTGGCCACGGCCTGGCGGCGAACTTTGATGTTTCGCCATGATGATAAACGTTGCTGTAACTTGACTCCATGTGGGAATATCTTGCCAAAACTTCACACATATGATGACAGTCCAGTCCTGAACACATCTACAGAGGAATTTTGAATCACCGCCATAGCACCATCTACTGGCAACAGAAAGTTACTTTATAGATTCTTTGATGTCCCTCTTCTAGCAGGTTAATCAGACCCACCTCAAACTTGCTGGTCTAAGTCCTTAGACCTTGATGATACTTAAAAATGAAGCTTTTGAGTTTTCATCAATCAATCAATCAATCAATCAATTTTATTTATAAAGCCCAATATCACAAATCACAATTTGCCTCACAGGGCTTTACAGCATACGACATCCCTCTGTCCTTATGACCCTCGCAGCGGATAAGGAAAAACTCCCCTTTAACGGAGGAAAAAACGGTAGAAAACCTCAGGAAGAGCAACTGAGGAGGGATCCCTCTTCCAGGACGGACAGACGTGCAATAGATGTCGTACAGAACAGATCAGCATAATAAATTAACAGTAATCGGCATGACACAATGAGACAGAGAGAGAGAGAGAGAGAGAGAGAGAGAGAGAGAG
>NC_065526.1:40329102-40336080 GCF_006386435.1 Epinephelus moara
TAGTTGGGATGGGGTCTAAGAGACACCTTGATGATTTAGATGAAGAAATCACTGCGGTCAGTTCTTGAAGAGAAATTTGGGAGAAGCAATCTAAATATATATTAGGTCTTACAGCTGTGAAAGTGGTGAAAGGAAGTACTTCTTACCAGACACTTATCTTTGGATTAACCTGAAATTTCAGTGCTGTGGTGTGTATTTGATGTACACAAACATCACATATCATTAGTGTCTATGCGTGCTGCTGAGGGTTTAATTTTGATGTCTCGCCATGAAACAGGAAATTGCTATATTTTTGCCGTAAATGTTCTGATCTCCATCAAACTTCAGATGGTTCATATTAGTCCTGCCCTGAAAACATTTATATGACCATATTTCCTGATATTCATAGTGCTACCTAGTGGTGACAGGAAGTAGGTCTCAAACACTTATCTTTTGATTTATCTGAAAGTTAAATGCTGTGGTGTATATTTGATGTATAAAAACATGATGTATAATTACTGCACTCTCCAACTCCCTCTAGTGGAAAGAGGAAGTGATACAAAATGTGAAATATGTAATTCCAGCACTGTATCAGGGATATGCCAAGTCACTCCTGCATGCGATGTCTAACTTTGACAGAAATGAATTGACACGTCAGGAGACTTCCTGCCAGCCCCCCCGAGTTGTGTGAAGGTGCGAGGGCCCGTTCATCACTGCTTGCAGCTTTAATTAGGGGGCCAAGCCCGAGGGGCCGAGGGAACGCATATGCAAGCAGACGCGTTTCCTAGGACCAGCGTTGCTAGGAACCCTATTGTTTTTGTAAAGATTTTTATTTTTATTCTTCCGTAGGTAAAAGTGTTGCTGCAGGCTAAACCGTGCAAGGGAGGGCGGTGCAATTTGGAGGGGTGGTCCAGACCCCTGCACGTACCTTAGACGCAAAAAACTATGTACATCTGCCTGCAGGGGGCGCTATAACCTAGGCCAATGCGTTTTTGCCTATAGCTCCCACACCGTATGTCGCACATTCAAAAATCTTGTATCCCCAGCTTCCCTGAATAGAGCTGAATCACTTTGCCATAGGCCACGCCCACTTGCGCCTAGGAAGTTTTTTCGCAAAATCGCGACAACTGGAAAACCTACTTTTTCGAACTTCTCGTTGGGATTTTGTCCAATCTGCGTGAAACTTGACATATACACTCTTCTACTGGACCTGATCTAAAGTTATAAAAAGAATTTTATTCGGTCAAAAAATGTGCAAATCATTAACAAACAAACATCTATAGCTAGCTATAAAAATGCAAACTGTTTGATATCTTGGTCAAACTAAATGCTATGAATTTTGGCAACTCGGGGGCGCTACAAATATGGTAAGTTTATATCTCTTGAACGGTTGCACCGATTTCTACGAAATTCGGTTGGTATGATGTAGGGCCAATTCTGAGGTCATATCTTGAAGGTGGTCATGACTGGTCAATGTGGCTGTGGCTTATTACAAGATAAACAACAAACATTAATTTCAGCCAAACTATTATGCTGAGGGCTTTGAAATTTTAAGGGTACATATAGAATAGGACACAGATCTTCCGTACCAAAAAATGCACATGTACTCCACTAGGTGGCGCTATATCGGATGTAAACGCCTTTTTGCCGGCAACTTACACATTTTAAATGACATTTTCACAAACATTATATCCATGTGTTCCCTGGATAGAGCTGGGTTTTCTGACACAGGCCCCGCCCACTTCTGCTGCACATTCCAAACCCTAGTTTTTCAAACTCCTCCTACATTTTAAGTGCCACCTGCCTGAAACTTTGCACATAGAATCTCCAGATGTGTCTGATGAAAAGTTATCAAAAGAATTTTGGCACTCCAAAAAATGCGCTTGTTACAACCAAACAATCTTTTTTGCTAGCTAAAAAACACACATTGTTTCATATTTCGCTCAAAGTAGATGCTTTCAACATCCAACTTAAGTCACTCGTTCCCGAGGTCATCCAGAGGCTTTGTGCCAAATTCGTCACAAATCGGTCTATAGGTGGCGCTACAACGGATGCAAAGGCAGTTTTGCCTGTAACTTCCACATTTTAAATGATACATTCATAAACATGCGCTCGCCCAGAGCCCGTCGTCCTTCGGGGACAACTTCCATGGGCTCTGCGGGACGCAAGGGGGAATGAAAATAATTCAAAGGTGACTATCTGACCTATATTTATACATACAGTTAGGGAAAGTTATCAGATATTTTGCAAATCTGGGAATAAATTCCTTACCTAATAATTTAACCAATGTGTTTATTAAGGTGCCTACTAACACATATAAATTGGTTTAGAGTCAACTTCTGTAGGAAAATCCATAACAGCTGCTCAAAGTTGGGGTACCTGCAATCTTAATGGCAGGTGACTAAGATATCAGCATGAAACTTCCCCAGTTGATTACTCACATTAAGACATTTATTTTTTATATTACAAGTTTTCTGAAATGTTATGTTTAAATATGCAAATGAGGCATTATCTACTTATATGTGTTAATTTGCACACATTTCCAGGACAGAAATCATATTTAAACATAAAATTTCAGAAAACTTGTAATATAAAATTAATTGTCTTAATGCAAGTTTCATGGGAAGTTTCATGGTGATATCGATTAGTTAAATTTTTTAACATTTTCACCTGCAGTGTCTCGCCATTAAGATTGCAGGTACTCCAGCTTTGAGCAGCTGTCACGTACGGGAGTTGACTCTAAAATAATTTATATGTGTTATTAAGACACCTTAATAAACAAATTTATATGTGTTATTAGACACCTTAATAAACACATTGGTGAAGAAATTATTTGGTAAGGAATTTAATCCCAGATTTTCATAATATGCCCTTACTGATAACAGTTTAAAAATAAGGCACAAATACATTTTTGTTAAACTATAGGAGCTATATAGATATGCATGCATATCTATATAAAACAAATTGTGGCTTTCACTAAATCTTTGGGGCACCGACACATTTAAACCCAAATAAACAAAATACTTTGACCCTGCCATTCCAAATGTGTTCATACCTATGGGGTAAAAATGCTCACCTTCAAAATTCTCAATGAGCTCTGGCAGCTGCCACTCCGTTAGTTTGGTAGTAACAAAAGTGTCCATTCAGAATGACCTGAAAAAAAAGAAAAAGCAATGCATATAAAAAAATAAGATTGTTAGATCATTATCATGCTTTTTACATTACACATCATAGCTGGTGAAAAACATTGTTAGGACATTGAATGTTTTTTTAAGCTGACTGAGGGGGATTTGTTCACCGACTAGTAGAGGATGAGCGAGTAAACCATTATTTGTATGTGTTCAATCAACTAAATTATCTGTATTATCTACATTTTCAGTAGACAATAACACATGCATGCTTAAATGGTATTACTGTACTATAACACTGTTATCATTTTAACCTTCAAGCATTGCCTATCACACAAACTTAGCAGGTATCCTGATCAGCACTAGCCAGCTAACGTTAACATCAGCCATTATAACGTTAACGCTATTTGTTTTGTGTGCCTCATACAGTTATACAGTTATAGCATCGCCAATTCATAATCTCAAACTCTGGCTAACGGCCGGGACGGTGGGCGAAAGCCGTTGACATGACCAAGGCCTTGGCCTTGCTAACTTTAATGTTAGCGTCCCCCCCATCCTAACATAACGAACAACATTGAGTTTGTTTCACAGTCATATTAAAATCAAATAAATGCTTAAAATTCAACATTTATTTTGTATTTCTTCCCGCAAAAACGTAACGTTACTGTCCGTACTCTTAACTTCTCCAGGGTCGCGAGCGTTTGAGCGCGAATTGATAGAATTTACCAGAGCTGTGACGTCATGACGCAGTAACGTAGGAATTCATACACACTGTACTAACGTGGTTAATTCTTGGCAAATTATAGACACAGACTAGTTAACATACAAGTTAGCACAGCAATTACTTACATTACACTGCCCGTAGCTTATGCTAACGTAATGCTGCGTTATGCTACCGTACATTAAGTGAAGCCATATTGTGTCCACTTGTACCCCTCCAGGCTTTTGTAGGCTTTCAGAGACTCTCCGGAGTAGGACGAGGGGAAGTTTATCAGGTAGTTGTAGATGTCGGGATACTGCAGGTGTTACGGTTTAACTAGCGACCCTGTTAACTGGCGACTTGCTCTCATCCTGTTTTCAACACAGTCCATAACAACAAGCAACGTTCAAAAGGCGACAGAGTGTTAGTACGTGACACGTTTCCTGAGACAAGACTTCAAAGAGGTATGTTTTGACTTTGTATGGAAAAACTAGAAGAGGCATTCGCGAGGACAGCTGCCATAACTAAGACAACCACAGACTCATTCGGCTGAAGGTCGCCAGTTAACGCGATCGCTAGTTGAACCGTAACACAGGTCTGGGATATTGTCCGCCCCGGCTGTTTCAATACTCTGAAAAGCACCCTGGGGGCATTATAAGGGTCTGTTAAGTTTAATCTGTCAAGTTTTGCGATATATCGCTCAATTTCCGTGGATTTAAAGTGCGCAGTGAACTCTGATGGCTTGAAATCAGCACTGGTGCCATTCATTTTTGCTCAAGCTTTTCCTGCCAACATGGCGATGTAAACAAACCGAGTCACGTGACGTCCGGAGCTCTAATGTTTGTTTTTGTCTCTTCCATGTATTTCATTTTGAAGTTTGTGCTGGAAATATTTCCCTGTATGTTTTGTAAATTCATATTGTTTAATAAAAATAGTAATAATAAAAAAAAAAAATCTCAAGATCTGAAGCCAGGGTCAAACTAAAATTAAAAGCCAAGCAATTAATCGCTGAGTCCCTTTTAATGGCCAGATAGGGTGACGAAAATTGTTTTTTAAAACCCTCAGTCACTTCAGTTCAACGTTAGGGTGATATTAGTTTATATTATAAAATATATTTAACTTCATAAAATACTACCCTCCAAGAAAATAAACATGGCCAAGAAAAAAACAAAAAAAACTACCTCTAACCCAACAATTGGGTTATTCTCTGTAAAATAACCCAGAAACTCGAACAACCCAGGAATTGGGTTAAAATAATAGCCCTATAACCCAGAAAGTGGTTTAACTTTCCGAAAAATAACCCGGAAATTTAACCCAACACAAGTAACCCAGAAATTGGGTTAAACACATAACCAAAGAGTTTTTAGGGTGTGCCAGGTTTTTTCTCCCTTCTCGCTGCGTGCCACAGCCCCCATGCCCCTCAGGCCCCCACGGTTGCATGGGGGAGCGAGGGCCTGATCACAGCTGCTTGCAGCTTTAATTTATTATTGCGACATTTCGTGCCCCAATTTCGCCCCTTTCCCAAATTTCAAAATGCTTCTAACTTTCCACATTCGTCTGGCCGGATCCAAAATTCAATATTTTTGGGTGGTTGCACATGGTTGACGCGAAATGCCGAAATAGCGCCCCCTACAGATTTTCAAAAACCCCTCGCCATTGGGGTTAGTTTGTCGTAGGCAAATTAAATTTGGTACACACATGTATCATACTGAGACGCACAAAAAAGTCTCTTGACGTCATGGTAAAATCCCAACAGGAAGTCGGCCATTTTGTTTTGAATTTTTTCATTCCGGCGATTTCCACAACTTAAACTTGAATGAACTCCTCCTAGGGATTTCGTCCCATCGTCTTCAAATTGGCCAATTGACTTTTCATTTTCTTGCCATCAAATTTCGAATGGCTCTCCCGCCCACATACTTGATCTCAGCAGCTTCAAACTTGCTGGACATGATGATGGCTCCGCCCCAAACGCCCGGTGGTAACAGGAAGTGACCACTTTTTACTTTAACATGTACTAATGCCACAAACTTGACCGCAACTTCACTCTACTTCTAATGTATGCAGAACAAGTTGGTGAAGCTACCTTATGAATTCTGTGAAGCTACGTCTAATGGTGTCCATGTGGCGGCGTGGCGACTATCGTCCATGGTGCCACCATATTTGATGCATCTCCATGCATATTGAAGCAACTCTCTCTCCTACAGACTTCATCCAAACTGCTTCAAAATTTCTGTACATGATAAGAGCCCCACCCTCAATGCCTCCATATGCTCATAGGCAATCTTGCTCATGCCGCCCCCTTGTGGAAACAAGGAATGTCCTATTATACATTGACATTGTCCGATTTGCTCGAAACTTCATGTGTGATGAGGGTCCGCCCTTGGACACACCTGCACACATTTAGTTACACTCCCAGTGCCCCTGTTGGATAAACAAAACATTGTGTTTTTTCGCTCCTGCCCGGGATTTTCTCCCTTCTCGCTTCGTGCCACAGCCCCTGTGTGCCTCAGGCCCCCGTGGTTGCATGGGGGAGCGAGGGCCTGATCACAGTTGCTTGCATCTTTAATTATTATTATTATTATTCTGAGAATATAATCCCCAATTTGGCCCCTTTCCCAAATTCAAAAACTCACCAAATTTGGCACACGCACTTGGTCTGGCGAAAAATTTGAAATTTTGGCAGTGTTGTATGTGGACGGGGCCAAATGGCGACATAGCACCCCCTAGAAAATGTCGTGCCTCGAGCCTCGCCTGTGAGTTTCACCTACACGCATGAAAATTGGTGGGCTCATAGAACATGCCAAAACGCACAAAAATTCCTCTTGGACTCATGCCGTAAACTCAACAGGAAGTTGGCCATTTTGATTTGAATTTTTGACATGTTTGAACGAACTCCTCCTAGGGATTTTGTCCGATCGACTTCAAATTTGATACAGATCATCCTGAGAACAGTAACCCTGCGTTCTCAGAGCGCAGTGTTCTGGTGGGATAATATGGCACTATGAGCTCTCTAAGATATGATGGAGCTTGACCATTTAGAGCTTTATAAGTTAACAGTAGGATTTTAAATTCAGTTCTGGATTTTACAGGGAGCCAGTGCAGAGAAGCTAAAACAGGAGAAATATGATCTCGTTTCTTAGTTCCTGTTAGTACACATGCTGCTGCATTCTG
>NC_065526.1:40336344-40347606 GCF_006386435.1 Epinephelus moara
TCCAGTCTCTTTAGCAGAATTCGATGGTCAATTGTGTCAAATGCCACACTAAGATCTAATAAAACAAGTACAGAGACAAGTCCTTTGTCTGAAACAATCAGAAGGTCATTTGTAATTTTAACTAGTGCTGTCTCAGTGCTATGATGCACTCTGAATCCTGATTGAAATTCCTCAAATAAATTATTATCATGGAGAAAATCACACAGCTGGTCTGCGACTACTTTCTCAAGGATCTTTGACATAAAGATAGATATGTGTATGTTGCCCAGACGCACAAAAAAGTTTCTGCCACCAATGGTCTACTCCAATGGTCTACTCCAAACAGATAGTCGCCCATTTTGATTTAAACTTGGCGATTTTGTGATATCCACAACTTTGAATTTTAATGAACTCCTCCTACAGATTTTGTCCAATCAACTTCAGATTTGGTACAGATCATCCTGAGACCATGCTGATCAAAAGTTATTAAAAGCTTTTCTCTATGACAAGGGGCGTGGCCGCTATGACGCCTCCCTCGCCACCAAATACTTTTGGCTTCTTGATGGCTTCAGCTACCTCATATCCTCATGAAAATTTATATACAGGTAAAGAATGGTGAGCTCTTACATCTGATAGGGAGTTCGCCCATGGGGGGGACAAAATACCTCTATAGCGCCCCCTTGAAATTTTCAAACCCCCCCCCCCCCCCCCCATAGGGTTTGTTTTGGAGAAGGAAGATGAAACGTCACACCACGTCAGGGTTAACTTACTCTGAGTTTTCACATAAACACTTCACTGATGCGTGCTGCTGGCCCCCCGCAATGGCGCAGGAGAGCGAGGGCCCGATCACAGCTGCTTGCAGCTTTAAATATTATTATGATTACCGCGGTAATACCGGTTACCGTGATATTTTTGCCCACAGTTGTCATACCGTCAAAATCTCATACCATCCATGAACTGAATACAAAAGTCTCTTTCAATTTCAAATGCGTGACAAATTGTATTGTGTAACTCTGTCAAAGTTTCTGGCATTCCTGAAGGGAGATCAAGTCTTCTGTAGTCATTGTCATCCACAGTGACTCTCAACTTCAGTTGCTATGTCATTCTTCAATGTAATTGTTAAAGGAGACAAAAAAATGTTGTTAAAACAGTATTTGCTAAATTGTTACTTAAGTATAACTTTTTAACATGAACCTAATTACTTGAGGAACATACTGCCACACAATTGTATGCAATTTCAATCTACAGTTTAAAGCATAATCAATTTTTACAATTACTTTCTTTGAGTGGACTGAAATGACAGGTGTCGTTTGTGTGGTAGTTCTTCCTTTGAACATGACATATTTTAACTGACAGATTTGAACATTCATTTGTATTGTGTTAGTCAAAAATGTATTCCTTAACATTTATATAATAAATGGCAACATGAGGGTAATTTAGTACAGGGAGATGTCACAACACTCAATACTTTCACTCAGAAATTCTCAAGGATTTTATCTTTGTAAAAAACAAACTTAGACCTCCTGCAAGAAATGTTAGGCAGCCCTCTTGTTACCATTATTTAATGTATTAGTGTATCAACTCATGTAACAATCGCAAAAGAAATTTTCGTGGGCATTCCCCCCAATACTTTTCTTCAGCATGAAAGTCCTGGGAATAGCATGAGGAGGGTTACTTTTGTCTGTCCACGTTCTGAATGGACTCACTGAGATTGTCAAGGACTCACTGAGATTGTCAAGTGTGAAATTTTTTTTTTGAAATCAAAAAGTTGAGGCAGTGTGCCAACTCAACTGGTAATATGCCTTCAAAGATGTGATGTGCAACATCTGGTGGGTAGCCAGTGCAGACACTGAAATGAGAAAGATGTGCAGAAAAAACACAGTTTTGTTTAACAGCGTAACAAGGTTTTGCATTGTCATGTGCTGACTTGACATGCATTTCATGCATCTCTTTGCTTCAGAGAGTAAATGTACCTGACCTTACTTCTCTCTCCTGAATTTCAGACTTTTTTGCCACACAATACCAGAAAATGTATTCACCTGCAAAACGTTCAATAAATCCAGCAATTACATGTGCTCCCAAATTGTCTGCTATGACACACTGTAGTGTACCTTTAACAAAATCTCCAAGCTGTGCAATAAAAATACCTTGACTTTCCAAAACAGCAAGATCCTTCAACAAAGGCTCTAGGACCCTTTTGTAACCATATTTCCTCACATCTTCAGACCTGCAGAGTAAGGCCAAATACATTGAAGACAACAATGGCAACCTGGTGGTAAATTGCTGAGGATCCAATAAACTCCACAGATCTTGTGTTTTTTATGAGATATACTAAGCGGATTACAAATCTCAAAATCATCAACATACAAATTCAGTAACACTCGCAACTCACCTCCTGACAAAAAATGGTTATCCTTGAAAAACAAACCATCTCGAAAAGACTCGTATATCACTTCTTCTCCTCTACCCTCCGATATGAGATGATGCTCTAACGCTTTGTTAAGAATGTGACCATTAGTGAAAAGCTGCTGTTTTATGTGATAGAACTGTCATTGTGATGATGTGTCCCTGTGATGTTTTTATCTTGTCCTGTGAAGCAATGAAATGTAGCACTGTGCCCAAGATGAATTTCCCTTAGGGGACAATAAAGTTTACCTTACCTTACCTTATTCTATGGGTTCCACAACTTGGAAATTGTCTTTGTAGTATTTTTTGCGCTTAAAGGATGTTGCCAAAGGGCAGCCTTTACCAATTGCCTTATACACAGGATTAGACGTACACAGAGCAAATGCAAGTTGTTCAATGACTGACTGGTCAACTTGCAGGTTGTAACTATTCAACGTGTCATGTATCACATTCCTTGTACTACACAAAGATGCTGTACTCAGCAAATATTGAAATTCTTCCAGCAATTCATCAACTGCAGCACTTGGCACATGCAAATGGTTTTCCAGCTTTAATAACACCGCTGCAATTGTTTGTTCTATTGCCTCTGGCTGATCCTATGACGTATCTGAATCAACATCAGACTGACTATCATCACAGAATTCGAAACACAATTTGAAACACTAGGCTCTCCAGTTTCAACTACACAAGTTCCCTGGACTAAACCATCCTTAAAATCTATCAGTGAATGTAAGCTGTGTTTCCGACTTCTGTGCGACTTGAAGGTGCTATATACATTGGATTTGTATTCACAGCCTTTAAACATACAAGTTACTGTCTCATTGTTTTTAAGATGATGGCTTATGTGCACAAAATATTCATGTTCTGTTCCAAGTTCACTACAGCCACATAAATGACAGGAAAATGCAGTAAATACGTGAGAGGGCTTTAAGATATTGGTATGAAAAGTGAAATCCAAGTCTTGAAAATGCATAGACAATCAGGGTATATACACTTAATATGATGGCCACGCCCAAAATGACTATGTTTTACTCCTTATTTACTTAATCTTCTTCTGACCTTTTAAAGTATCATCATTTGGCAATACGAATGGGAAGCCCCCAACAAATAAAGACAAAATTGATACCACACAGTTACAGAACATTTATCCTTCACAGTACTGCTGTGATCAGTATAGCTGTGAATAGTTTGTTTGTTAAATGCTCTTATCAAAAGAATATGAGATCCCCAAAGAGGTAGGTTCTGTTCCACAGCACATTAAGATCAGATCATCATATCAGAAAAACCTGACATATAAATAAAAATAAGCAGGAATTAAAAAGATAATGGTAAGCATGTTGAAGAAAAAAGGTAACTGTAATTATTTTAAACAATAATTACTAACCTGTGTCAGCACAGAACATGTTAAGCCCATGACTCAAATCAGATCACTACAAACTCATCAAGTCCACATTTTAATAGTTATTATTACTATTTAAAATGTAACAAACAGATTAAGAGGGTGAGAGTGGACAGATATGAAACTCATCTTCAGAAATAATTATTTTATCTATTAACGTATTTATTTATTCACTGCTAGACTTTCTGATAAGTGATTATTACTAACTTTAGAGCATTTGGAAATGACATCAGAAATGAATGCTTTCAAAGTTTTAGTAGTTGGTACAATCAGACAGACAGGGAATTTTATTAAAAGAGAGGGAGAGAATAAGGTTTATGGAAATTGTGTGAAGAAATAAGTAGAAAACAGATAGTTGGTTCCTTAAATTCACCAACACACTATTATTTGGAAAACATCACATGAATTAACCCCGCCCCCCCAATGATTTACAATATTTATATAATTATGCAATGTTATAATAGTAATCTACACTGTGTCAGATCATAGTACGGAAGCCCTAAACGGACATACATACATACATTTTATTTCCTCCGTTTTCCCTTGATAACGAGATAATTTCCCTCCGTTTTCCCGTGATGACAAGATAATTTTCCTCGGTTTTGTCGTGATAACAAGATAATTTTCCTCCGTTTTCCCATGATAACGAGATAATTAATTTGAGAGATAATGAATGAAACATGATAGGCCTGAGATTTCCATCACAGTGACATGTCATGCTGACTGACGTCTCCTTGAACACCAACGTTAAGCCTAGTTCTCTGCTTGTTTGTGTTTTGTTTTGTGTTTTGTGCAAGGAATGAATTAATGTTACAACAGCTGTTTGTCAGCTCACTTGATGGCTTCTAGTGAGGTTCGGGTTTTTTAAGCGATAATAGGCTACTGACACACAATAGGCTAAAACTTGCGTGCAGCGTGCATATCAGTCTGCTCCTCTCACTCAGGAGAAAATGGACACAAATAACCACCCCGTGTGTATCACGTCAATGGCACCACCAGGGGGTCCGACTACCCATAACTCCGACCTGCTAATCTGACCATGTAGGTCTACGGCGAGTTTTATCGTTTTAGTCCTATAATGTCGACTGCCCATTAATCCGACCATTTTAATGCCATTATTCAGACAGTCGGATTTCATACCCAGTACTCCAATCGTCCGTTAGTCCGACTACAACACTTCCAACATGAAGCAGTCTGTGCATTTCTCCCTCACTGCGCCGGCACGGACTGTGAGGACAGAAGTGTTTATCTCATCGACGGGAAATCACATCCATCTGCTATATGTGATCTCATCGACGGGAAATCACATCCATCTGCTATATGTGACGTACATGCCCTTATTTGGATAACAAATCCTGGTATTTCCCACACATAAAGCCTATTGACAGTGTATTGCGCTCTGGCTGCAGATGTATATTAAGCATTAATCCCATCTTGCAGCACGTCTACAGAAAGTATTTTGTTAGAGACAAACCATCCATCTAACGTTTTGCCTAGCCTTGACCAGCGAATTCATCAGCTTGTAACAATTTGCCAACAACAGAAACTGACGCTTATGTCACAGCACTACTTTTACAGGTCACGGGAGGCACAGGTTCCCGGTGCCAAGCTGAAACCCCTGATATAACATGAAACCCCCAAAAAACTTAACTCTTTTTGCTTTCAAAATGCAGCAATAAATTGTATAAAAACGAAAAGGACTCGTATGGTTAGTTTAACTCAACAACTTTAGTGTAATTAAATCAAACTCAAACTAACACTTCACTCAGTTAACACAGCGCATCACGCCAATACAGAAAACAAATAACCCCCACTGTGCATTTACTGCTTGTTTATTAATTCCAGTCATGTTTTATGTGTGTGAGATCCTGCTTGTGTGTGCGTGCACCTTGAATATCATATGTGAGGCTATTTCATAACTAAAATGGTGGTGAAAATATTTAACTTTGCTAGACGGCATTTCTCTGAGCCATTCGTTAAAAGGAAATAATGTATTTGCTGTGGAAAGAAGGCAACATAATGTGGAATTATAGGTTAAACAAGCTTTGCTTCCTTTAATTTAGTTTGGATAACAGTAGTAGCCTAATAGTAGCTGCAGCAGCAACAGTGTTAGTTGCCAACAGCTGTCTTGTTTTTATTTTTTTATTATTACCTCCGCCAAGGAGGTTATGTTTTCGCCGGCGTTGGTCTGTTTGTCTGTTTGTTTGTTTGTCTGCAAAATAATTCAAAAAGTTCTGAATGGATTTTGATGAAATTTTCAGGAAGGGTTGATAATGGGACAAGGTACAGATGATAAAATTTTGGTGGCGATCGGTTGAAGTGAAGTGGAAAGAATAATAAAATGGCGGGAAATCCGAGCTGCTCGGCGGAGGTCTGCGCTCTCCGAGTGCTTTTCGAGTTACAGATATGCAACGTTATTTGGCCATGGTGATTGCTGCTTGCTGTTGGTTTGCAGGACTTCTGATTTTCTGCTGATGTTGTTGTTTTTTTTTTTATTTATGTACACTGTCTTGGTTCGTCATGTCAGAAGTAGTGAGTTTTGGAGACATTTGTTTGTTTTTCTATCTTCAGCACCAAGGACAGCGCTTAAAGTGATTTTGTTATAACCGCTGGCTGTAACAGGCTCGGGGACATCTTCAGCACCAAGGACAACGCTCGGTAGTTCTTGTCTGCTTTTGTCATGGGGTGAATTCTACTGTTGGCCTCCTTATGGAAAAAATGTAATAAAATTTGCATTTGTTAGAACTTCAATGCGCTATACAGCAGGAAAAAATGGCAGCCCCCCCGCTTAAAACATCTTCCCGTGTGTGGGAAATACCAGGATGTGTTATCCAAATAAGGGCATGTAAGTCACATATAGCAGATGGATGGGATTTCCGTCGATGAGATAAACGCAACTGTCCTCACAGTCCGTGCCGGCGCAGTGAGGGAGAAATGCGCAGACTGCTTCATGTTGGAAGTGTTGTAGTTGGACTAACGGACAGTTGGACTACTGGGTATGAAATCTGACGGTCGGAATAATGGCATTAAAATGGTCGGAATAATGGGCAGTCGACATTATGGGACTAAACGATAAAACTCGCCGTAGACCTGCATGGTCAGATTAGCGGGTCGGAGTTATGGGTAGTCGGACCCCCTGGTGGCGCCATTGTTTGGTATCGATACACACGGGGTGGTTATTTGTGTCCAGTTTCTCCTGAGTGAGAGGAGCAGACTGATATGCACGCTGCGGAGGGAAATTATCTCGTTATCACGGCAAAACGTAGGAATTATCTCGCGATATCACGAGAAAACGGAGGAAATAAAATGTATGTATGTATGACCGTTAAGGGGTTTCGTATCATAGTGTATGATGATTTATAACTGTAGTCAGAACCAAAAAAATCTTTTCATAATGCAGTCCACTACAACTCAATCAATCAATCAATCAATCAATTTTATTTATAAAGCCCAATATCACAAATCACAATTTGCCTCACAGGGCTTTACAGCATACAACATCCCTCTGTCCTTTGGACCCTCGCAGCGGATAAGGAAAAACTCCCCCAAAAAAAACCTTTAACGGGGGAAAAAAACAACTACAACTACAAAGTACATTCTGAGATACTATAAATGACTCAACATGTCACAGCTCCTGCAAGCTTTTAGTTTTGTCACTCATTTTTCTGTCTTCATGCCATATCATGAACTCTCCTGTAGTTTTAGATCCCACCACTCCTGCAATCACCTCATTCCCCTCACCTGGTCCCACCCCCGACTTTTGCATTCTATTCTGTCATTTATCTTGAGACTTTACACGCACGCATGCACGCACGCACGCACGCACGCACGCACGCACGCACGCACGCACGCACGCACACACAAACTAAATTAGTATCAACAGAAACTTTACATTAATAAGTAAGGTAACTGACATTTACTGCAGTAGTGTAGTGTTGAAAGCAGAAAACAAAGCTCAACATTAACTTGCTCGCTAAAGAAAATATTATCTTATGCCTTCCACTTCCAGACCTTTTCATTGGACTCTTGGATATATTGTGCTTGTTCATAGTTCATTAACCCAACTACTTAATATTAAACATTGTGAGAGTTTAACGTTACTTATTTGCGCTTCAGTCCCCCCGTTATGTTTTAAACTTTACCATTCGTCTAAAGCGAATAAGAAGCGGCCCATTGGCTGCTAACACGAATTGAGAACATACTCAACAGTAAAGAGAAGAGTGGAGTCGCAGGACGTCAGCACGCCCTTGCAGACCTGAGTACAATTTTAACGTTATTAAACCAGACCTGCACACCATCCGTTTCTCCCGGGTTTCTCCCGTGTTCCAAGGCCATCTCCCCGCACCCTCCCGTTTGACTGTTTCTCCCGTGCAAACGCCATAATCTGCATGGCCCTCAAGCTCTACTATGAGGCACACGTGGATCCATGTTTTGTTTATCAGTCCCTAGTTGACACACAATACACACATTACATCAAATGTCAACTTATCTTTCCCCGCAACCTGGCAACCTAAAACCCGATTCAAGGGACATGTGCACCGCTGCTCTCTCCGCAACTTCATGTTGACTGTTGACATCGTGCATAGAGGAAACCATTACTTTTACTTACTGTTTTCTCATAAAGCACAGTCTGGTGATTATTTTTCGCTTCTCCTGGTGAACACAGACTAAAGACTAAAGACCTTTCAGAATGCAAATTGCTGCTGCTGTGCCACCACTCAGCGTTGTTGCCTATGCTTTGAATGAATGACAGCTTGCTGCTGTAACCTACCTTGCGGTCGGGCTCGGCTGCAAGGCTGCTGTTAAAACAAACTTCTTGCTGTTAGAGCACCTTAAGCACCTTTTGCTAATGTAGTTTCACTACTGTAATTTATTTATCTTACCACACTGGCAATATTAGACAACATGCAGCTCGTCTTGGCCAGTCCAACTTAAAGTTACAAGTCGAGACGACAGTGTGGGATGTGAAGCTCTAAAGTCGGTTAACATTAGTAAATACGTTTGCTTTTATGTCCACAAACTAAAACAAAAAACACTGAATTCACCACACATTTCATTTGAGAGCTAAGGTAAACTTACTTCAAGTAAGGTTTTAATGTTGAAGATACGTTACATTTAGGTTACTACACAACTAAGCTAGCAACTATAGCTAGCTAAATGTTAATTTATCAAAACACACCACAGCCAGCATTAGCTAACTACAGTTTTTTTTCTATCAAAACCATGTTAAGTAAAAAAATAGAATATACTCATCAGTATAAACTGCTTACTTACTTACCGAAAATGCAGAGCCTTGGATACTCAGCATTCAAGGAGCAAGGGACAAGCTTGAAAAACAATCCCCGCTCACAGAAAAGTGGCAGCATGTGTCAGCACATGCAGACAGAACAGTATGTGGGAATTAAATTGTACATATTTTTTTCTAATTACTTTTAATTGAGTGAAATTAACTTGTTAAAATTAATCAAAAAAGATAAGTAGGATTCAATAACACCTTAAAATCAACAAAATAAAACTTGTAACATTTACTAGGGGTCAGAATAATTTTTTTGAGTGTACTAACCTTGTGTTGTGGATGGTGCCATCTCAGACACTCTCTTGGCTGTGATGTAATCTGTTTTTGGTGTCTTTGGCCTCTTCCACAAATATTACACATTGGTGCGGGACACATTTTTCTCCACCCAACTCAACAGTGCTGCCATATGATGGCACTTGTCTTTGACGATTGAGCACTCGCAGGTGCTGAACCCGACAGTCTGATTCTCAACGTGCACCTGTTCTGACGAGAATTTACCCTCACTCACCCTAACACATCTAAAACACAGTGCTATGCTAACTTCACTAAACACCTCAGCCAGAACATGTCTTATCATTGTTAGATATCAACTTGCTACTTAGCTTGCTAACTAACTAACTAAATTTACCATAACTTCACTAACCCTCCAAACCTGACTGGTACATATTTTCTTCTTAATCTTCATTTATGTCCAGAATAATAGCAGTCCTATACGTTTTTATTCAAGAAACACCTCAGCCAGAACATGGCATAGTATCTTTAGATATCAACTTGCTAGCTAACCTGTCGCTAACTTCTAACTCACCTCAACTTTATAAACCTTCTTTTTCATTGATGCCTGCACGCTACCCCTGACTATACCGCCCAGTAAAACACTTACACTAACCACTCTGTTGGATTCGTATGAATTTAGCCCCTTTTTAACCCTGACTGATGACTTGCTAAAGAAAGATGTTATAGTGAACAAATTGACCAGTTCCGCCATTGTTGTTTTGCTAATGCAAAGAATGGTTTCCATGGTTTGGACCCGGAAATGGGTATTACGTCACGTGCCACGTCAGACTTAACAACCAAATTGTATTAAATGTCTTCTTTTAGTTCCACTCCTTCAAAATAATGATACCTTCAAACTGCTGTGAACAATCTAAATCTCTTTCTTCATCAACATCATCTCTCTCTCTCTCTCTCTCTCTCTCTCTCTCTCTCTTTCACACACACACACACACACACACACACACACACAATTCTTATTCTTATCATTTGTCACAGAAAGACACAAATGCAGACTCAGGTAAAGAATAGAATGAAATGGATTTATTGTATGGAAAAGGGGGAATGGGGGAGGAGATGGGCTCAGGGATGGCAAGCTGAGACAGAGGGGAGAGAGCATTGGGTAATGGCAGGAAAGGGTGAGGCGAGGCGCGGAGGTAGTAATGTGGTAAATGAATGGAAGTGCAGAGTGAGAGCAGGCAGGCAGTTGAAGAGGCAGACTGGTGAGGGTGATCCTGGACAGCGAGAACAGGATTAGGCAGACCAAAAACACTTGAGGAGAAAATGCACAAAAACTTGAATAAAAGAAGCAGCCTGAACAAGTAACAACCACTGTAGCTAAGTGAACAACCTGATGATGAGTGGATGAATGGCCACAGTAGATGGACTAGAGCCTGATGAGCTTGATGAGATGCAGGTGTGGATGATCAATGGTAATCCGGAGCCAGGTGAGAGTAGAAGAGTGCAGAGATGGGGACTCGAGTCATTGTGACTTGAGACTTGACTCGGACTTGGAAGTTAAAGACTCGGGACTTGACTTGACTTGAGACACGATGACTTGAATGACTTGAGTGTTATTCACATCATGTTTTTGGTTAGAATATAAAATTAATAAATTAATTTAAAAAATAATGTTGATTACCCGGTAGGAGTGCAGGCTGAGAATGGCATTATCATGATTGGATCACTACCCTGTCAATCAGTCATGCCCTCTCTACGTACCTTACCTGTTTATTGGAGAAACAGGCCCTCTTATATCACATAGGCATCAACATGTCAGCGGGAGGCGTACCGAGAGTCATCGTCTTCGGCTTTCGGAATTACCATTATGACGGCAAAAGACGAACAGCACAGTGCAAGACATGCGGCATAAACATCTCGGACAGCCAGGCGACAACTTCAAACTTTGTTC
>NC_065526.1:40347783-40356012 GCF_006386435.1 Epinephelus moara
AAAAAATGACTTGGGACTTACTTGAGACTTGAAGGTTAAGACTTGAGACTTACTTGAGACTTGCACATGTGTGACTTGGTCCCATCTCTGGAAGAGTGCCACACCCACATACAACAAGTGAGGGGAAACACAAGGAAACACAACAAAACAAAGGGGAATAACAATGACCATGCCAAATAACAATAATAACTACATAACTACATTTGAATAGGACAAACAGTGGGGATTTATTGATCGAGTATCATGTCCAACTTTAGTGGATCTTCACATATGAAATTAATTTGCTCCGCTTCAAAATGAGACCAAACTTTGTTTTTTTTGTTTTTTTTAATGAATGTCAGTTTTTGAGCGACAACAAAGACCAAAATGAGGCCTCTAACAGACGTTAGAGCTTGTTGTTACTCTAGTGGAGCCAATTTCTGGAAAACTTGCAGCTCTATTGGCCAGTTGTGCGGAGTAAGAAGTCCGCAGTCAATGGCAGTATAAACAGTCAATAAAACAGGTTTTTCAGTTGTGAATTTAACAACATGAATCATTGGAGTAGTAACTCAGTTAAAAAAATAATTGACAGAATATGCATCCTATGCCATCCCATATTGGTCAGTTGTGTCCAAACGGAAAACAAGAGAGACAAGCAGAGCCACACACTCACTCACACACACACACACACACACACACACACACACATGCAATCACACACATGCAATCACACAAACACGCAGGCAGACAGAGAGAGAGCTCAACATGCGATTTAAATGGAGCAGAGAGCAAAAGTGCTTGCTGACCAGCGCGGAGACATGGGCTTCTGGTGGGAGTGGCCAGGCGACTGCAGAAAGGCTGTTGCATAACAATTAACATATTGGGGCACTTCCGAGTCCAGTGTGAATCCAGCATCAGCCTTCCATTAGCAGATTGATCACACTAACAGTGACAACACTTTCACAGTCACATATTGTTCAGTGATACAGTTAATTTTATCTCCACCGGGTGTCCACACCTGGCAGGCTCCAAAAGGAAAACCAATCACCAATCAATCAATCTGTTAAAAGAATGTGTCATCCATACCTCCTCACTGAGGTAAAGGTTTCTGTCACTTTCTTGCTCAGAGTTGCTCTGAGAACTTTCTTAAATTACTCCTAAGCTAGGACTCTTTGCTAGAATTTTTTAGGCTAAATCAGGTCAGTCTCTGAGAGTATTCTCAGAATGTTTGTGACTACGGCACTTGATGTTTGACCACTGTCAGCTGCCAAAATAAGAGTGTTAAGAACCCTGAGAGGATCTTTTAACAGTATGACCATTGTTGCTAATGTAATCAGAGCTGATCTGCTATCACTTTTTTGACCACCTTGGCCAAGAACAGAATTTGGGATATTGGATGAATGTTATCTGAAATGGATGGGTCTTGCGACAGCTTTTTAAGGAATGGTTGAAATACTGCTGATTTGAAATACTCAGGCACTTGACCAGATGTAGGGGGAGAATTGATTATGGCTAGAATAATCAATCAATCAATCAATCAATTTTATTTATAAAGCCCAATATCACAAATCACAATTTGCCTCACAGGGCTTTACAGCATACGACATCCCTCTGTCCTTATGACCCTCGCAGCGGATAAGGAAAAACTCTGGTGGTCAATAAGTGGTCAGATGAACAAAAATATCTCTTAAAACACAGTTGGAAGAATGTCCTGGGAACATGAATAACATCAAGTTAGCAATAGTAAAGGTTTGATGATGAGCAGTGATTTACCCTCTACTTTCCTTCTGCATTTTACTCCACATATCCACATTTATTTTAATGTATTTTCCTTTCCATTAATTTCAACTGATTGCAATTAGTGATTAAAAACAAATATTTAAGAGTACTACAGTACTCACTGCAGGCATACAGGCTGTATGCCTGCAGTGAGTACACAAGGTAATACATAATGGGGTTTGGTGACCTATAAAGTTACCCTTGCTAAGTGTAATGGAAAATGGAAATATTATTCTAAAATGAAGTGGTGCTTTTAAGTGCTTGTTTCTGTTGTCATTAATATGTTATTTGCTAAGTGCTATGAGGTTGCTTTTAATGTTTGGGCGCCTGTTTGGATAATTCACACTGAGTTCCTAAAACTACATAAACAAGTTCAATATGCTTTTAGAAGGACATAGTCCACATTAATTGCATGTGATGAATAATTTTGGAGGGTAAAAGCAATAATAAGGTCTTTTGTGCCATGTTTCTGATTAATTCTGTGGTGATAGCTTTGCATGCAAGAGAAACAAAATCAGAAGGCCAGAAGTTACAGTTTATCTCTGAGGCACATTGTTGCATGTCAGTAGTAAAGAAGATGAGTAAATGTAAATGTACTTGCATTTGTATAGCGCCTTTCTAGTCATCCGCCCACTCAAAGTGCTTTTTACACTATAGGTCACATTCACCCATTACACATAAATTCATACACTGGTGGCCGAGGCTACCATACAACGTCAATCAATTCAATCAATCAATTTTATTTATAAAGCCCAATCACAATTTCCCTTTACAGGGCTCTACAGCATATGACATCCCTCTGTCCTTAGGACCCTCGCAGTGGATAAGGAAAAACTCCCCCAAAAAAACCCTTTAACGGGGAAAAACAACGGTAGAAACCCTTCAGAAGAGCAACTGAGGAGAGATCCCTCTTCCAGGACGGACAGACGTGCAATAGATGTCGTACAGAACAGATCAACAAAATAAATTAACAGTAATCCGTATGACACAATGAGACAGAAAGAGAGACAGAGAGAGACTGTATGACAATAATCATTTGTGTTTAATAACAGTAGAAGTATGACTAATGATAACAGCAGCAGCAGGAGGCATCTGGCAGGATCATGGCAGCAGCACAACCACACACATCACACTATCCAGGCACTGCTGCGTTATAAGTTAACCTGCGAGATAGCGGAGCACAAAGGCTCCGGAGAAGAAGCCGAGTTAGTGACATGCAGTATGGCTGAGTTAGCAAGATGCAGTAACAGGACATGAGAGAGAGAGAGAGTAGAGAAGGTGCCCGGTGTATTATAGGGGGTCCCCTGGCAGACTAGGCCTAAGTCAGCCTAACTAGGGGCTGGTACAAGGCAAGCCTGAGCCGGCCCTAACTATAAGCTTTATCAAAGAGGAAAGTCTTAAGTCTAGTCTTAAATGTGGAGACGGTGCCTGCCTCCCGGACCGCAACAGGAAGATGATTCCACAGGAGAGGAGCCTGATAGCTGAAGGCTCTGGCTCCTGATCTACTTTTGGAGATTTTAGGGACCACAAGAAACCCCGCATTCTCAGAGCGCAGTGTTCTGGTAGGATAATAGGGCACTATGAGCTCTCTAAGATATGATGGAGCCTGACCATTTAGAGCTTTATAAGTTAACAGTAGGATTTTAAATTCAATTCTGGATTTAACAGGGAGCCAGTGCAGAGAAGCTAAAACAGGAGAAATATGATCTTGTTTCTTAGTTCCTGTTAGTACACATGCTGCTGCATTCTGAATTAGCTGGAGAGTTTTTAAATACTTATTAGAGTTACCTGATAATAGGAAGTTACAGTAATCCAGTCTAGAGGTAATAAAAGCATGGACCAATTTTTCTGCATCTTATATAATATTACGCGGATGAAAAAATGCAGTCCGTGACCAGGTGCCACCTGCTACTCAGTTTTTAACACACCCTATGGAAGCATCATCGGGAGCAATTTGGGGTTCAGTATCTTGGTCAAGGATACTTCGACATGCAGACTGGAGGAGTTGGGGATCGAACCGCTGATCTTCCAATTACACTCAGTGGTGCCTACCATGCCACCCTCTGTACTGCACTGGGACACTCTGACCATATCATTGTCCACTTGATTCCTGCATACAGGCAGAACTTAAAGCTCTATGAACCAACTAAAGTCATAGTCAAAAAGTCAAAAAAGTGGAACAGTGAAGCTGTGGAGGATTATTAAGTGTGCTTGAATTGTACTGACTGGGATGTTTTCAGGACTAATACCAACAGTCTGGATGAATACACAATAGCTGTTACCTCATACATCAGCCTCTGTGAGGACTGCTGTGTACCAGCATACACCAGTGTGAGATATAATGAAAAACCCTGGTTCACAGAGTTTAGAAGTAGAAACAGTGACAGGGACAGGTTTAGAGAGTTAGTAAAGCTGTCTGGAAGGGTCTAAGTCAGATTACCAACTACAAACCTTAAGGCCCCACATTTCATTAAAAATCCTGCAAACACACATATGCAAGTACATCCCATTCCCATGAATGGCTTGATGGGATTTCTTCACATTTGACACAAATGTCCATTTGGACTCAAGGATGAACTTAATAGATTTTGTTGGTCACTGTGATCTTGTGTCCATCTCATTTTTGTTAATGTGATATGTCAAGATAGCCTGGTGAAACCATCCTGATCTCACGAGCTCATATTCTATTAGTCTGGTCATGGAGTCATAAACATACCTGCCGCCGTTGGCCCAGGCTCCTTTTTTTGTGATATGTTGTTGCACATAATCCTGTTATTAACTTTGTTTTTATGTTTTTTGTGTTGTGATGTTGTAAATAATCTTTGCTATTAACCCCCACTGCTTTGCCTGTATGCCTGTATGACTGAATAGATGTTTGTTAACCCTTTCTATCTCTGTCACTCTCTTGCTATTTGTCCGCATAGCCATGCTTGTGTGCTGTCTCTGTTGATGTCCTGCTACATGTCTGTATAGTTGTGCTCTGTGCTGTGCTACCGTCTTTTTAACCAATCCTTTTTCTTTCACAGCCCTCTCTCCCCTCCCCCTCAAGAAGCTTGTGCCTCTTGTCAGGCCATCATTGTAAATAAGAACTCGTTCTTAATGATTCTGCCTGGTTAAATAAAGGTTAAATAAAATAAAAATAAAAAAAATAAACGCGAATTCTGGCATCGGTTTTGGCTTACTGGGCCAATCACAACCGATTATTACTTTGGGGCGGGTTATTTGAAATCACGTCATCACAATAGGAGGGACAAGGAGCGGAGTGAATGCATTTCGTAAACAACCAACATGGCTACTGATTTTGAAACTGCTATGGTAAATGTGTTGAACGAACTGAAATGTATATTTTCTTTAAAAGCAGAGCAAACGGCTGCACTGAAAGCTTTTACTGAAAAAAGGATGTGTTTGCCGTCCTTCCTACAGGGTTTGGTCAAAGTTTAATTTACCAACTGGGTCCACTGATTGGGAAAAAGATGGGACTCAGTAAAAACCCAGTGGCTATTGTTGTTTCTCCGCTAGTTGCTAGGAGCAGGTCTGGAAAGCAACCAAGCTGGGAATCACAACCATGCAACTCGGAGTCCACAGTGAGGAGGAAATCCGCAAAGACGGCAACACTCTTTCCCAGACATCATCACAGCTCATCTCCGCAGCACGCTGCACTTGCTTGCTGGTCCTTTTACAGTGGCGTTGTGCTAGCCTATGTCACACGTTTCGTTTTCTCTGATTGGTTTTCCATCTTTCCAATTGCGTGAAGGGGTACTTTCAGTGACAGCCATTGATACCGCCCCTCAGGAATAGAGGTAATGTACAGTCCGTGTCCAGACCCATTTGCATTTTGCGAATTGGGTCTGGCAACGCCAGGCTAATGTCAAGATGGACTTAAAGAAATGTTCTCAAATTTGGCACAAATGTCCTCTAGAAATCAAGGATGAATTGATTAAATTTTGGTTATCAAAGGTCAAACACAGGTGGCTGTGAGCTCACTGATGGACTCCTGATGAAGGAACATCCTCATTTAGATACCTATGTTCCAACTCTTACTTTTGTGATCAAAACATGATCTGAGGTGCAGCTTGGATTGTTCTGTGAATAGTTTTCAAGAATTAGGTGGCTGTGGCTCAGAAGATAGAGTGGGTTGTCCACTAATAGGAAGATCAGTGGTTTGATCCCCGGCTCCTCCTTGAGGAGTACCTTGAGCAAGGTACTGAACCCCGAATTCTACCGAATGGCTGTGCCATCAGTGTGTGAGAGCATTAAAAATAGATTGGCACCTTGTATGGTAGCTGCGGCCACCAGTGTGTGAATGGATGACTGTGACTGAGCATTTTGAGTGGTCAAAACCAATAAATAATAAATATCGCTATTTCTGATCAACCCAGATTCCAAGCACAGATACAGATACAGATACAGATACAGATAATGACGTACTCTAGTACTTGATACTCTTTTCATCTGAGTATTCGGCTCAACCCCACTATTTGTTATTTTTGGCTGGTGAAAGTCAGTGTGGCTGGTAATTTTTTATTAATCTACCAGCCAGGTTGCCAAGTGAGCTAAAGAAGTTAATTTTGGACCCTGCATGCAGCTCCAATTTTTTTTTAATGCACTGTGTGACTGCATCTCCAATGCCATTATATAAGTGAATCAGTCAGCATTCCTAAAATCAGTGTTACATCCAGCAACTGTGGCTCCACACTTTTGTATGGAGATCATTTGCAATGCGTCATCCTTACTGCTTATTTAATATGCTACTGTGGCACAGCAATCAGAGCACAGTTAGGGTTTGTTTGAGACCACACCAGTAGAGACACAATGAGGACAGAGTATGTGGCTTGGAGTGTTATGAGTCAAGGGTGTGTGTGTGGGAGACAACAGAGCCTTTGTAGGCACAGTGAATGTGAAGAGTTTGGATACTGGTGTTTTCACATTCTACAGCCTCTCAGTGATACATCTGAGGTCATGTATTACGCCAAACAAAGCAGCAATGACAAACACACACTGATGCTCTGCGAAACCTTGTTAAAAAATTGATTGTGTTGTTGTTTTAACAATTTTATCTTTGATTGACCAAACATGTCAACAGACCTTGTTGTGTGGATTCAGATAGGTACTTTCCACCAGATTAGCATCATTGATTGATGTCCCTGAGGCCCAACTACACACCCACACACACTGAGATGCACAATGATAGATGTAATTGCTACATCTGTATGTAACCAGGGTTAGTTAAACCCCAGGTTAATTGTGTTACTGTCCCTTTAATTTGGGTGGCAATTATTATGTGTTGTTTTCAGTGTGATAAAAACTGATACGAGTAAGCATCTTAACTTTATGCCACTCTCTGCGTGTCCCCTCGACTGATGCTGCGTGGTGTGTGTAGAAGCAGGCAGTGCCGTAGAATATAACAGAGTCGCGACAACGGAAGTCCAAAATGCTTGTGCGTCAAGTGACTCATGTAGACCTCGGGTAGTTCCCGGAAGTTACTGGCGGGCCGTTTAAATACATAATACTGAGAGACAGAACTCCGATTTTTGGTAAGTAGCTGTCAATAACTACATTGATTTATAATATATGTGTAGCACGCCATAAACAGTTACATCTTTATGTTGTTTTTTAAAGTAAAATGTGCTAATATTTGAGGATTGGTGTTAGTTTACTACAGTTAGGTAAGACTATTACTCTATTAATCCCAACCTTGGAAATTCACGTTACAGCAGCTCAGATCTCAGAGCAGAGGCAATAGAAAAAGGATAAAATATTTTTTAAATACAAATTAGACATAATGAAAATAATAGAAAATCCATATACACCTTTCACTGAAACAGATACTGTATGCTCATGATTAATAGCTGCACAGGATGAGTGTAATATACATGATGTGTAGTATTTTTACTGTAAAAAATATAGGAATGTATAGATATCCCACAGGAAGTGGCAAAATATTGCACACGGGAATATTACACAGTATGTACACAGTGCACAGTTTAAATATAAGGGATGTGGATATGGATATGTATTTATATATGTATACAGGCCAGTATAAGTATATTAATGACATAGCATAATTATATGATGGAAATGTATTATTACACAGTATAACTATGTGTAATGTGTATATAACATATATTATTGTCTGCCTTGTTTAAATATGTCAGTCTTTCCTTACCTTGGTGAAACAGCATGTTGCTTTTATTGCTTTAAATGATGTTTTCAATTCTGTCCTTAGTCTTGTATGGTTGTCAAGAGTAATCAATCAATCAATCAATTTTATTTATAAAGCCCAATATCACAAATCACAATTTGCCTCACAGGGCTTTACAGCATACGACATCCCTCTCTTTCCTTATGACCCTCGCAGCGGGTAAGGAAAAACTCCCCAAAAAAAAAAAAAACCCCTTTAACGGGGAAAAAAAACGGTAGAAACCTCAGGAAGAGCAACTGAGGAGGGATAGGACGGACAGACGTGCAATA
>NC_065526.1:40356084-40356852 GCF_006386435.1 Epinephelus moara
GGCACTATGAGCTCACTAAGATATGATGGAGCTTGACCATTTAGAGCTTTATAGGTTAACAGTAGGATTTTAAATTCAATTCTGGATTTTACAGGGAGCCAGTGCAGAGAAGCTAAAACAGGAGAAATATGATCTTGTTTCTTAGTTCCTGTTAGTACACAGACATTAGCATCAGTATAAATTATGCTACTTCATCAAAATCCACCAACAAATGTTAAAAATCCATCCAACATGCACTGCACTACCTTTAAAATTCCACAGTATTTGTTTAAATCAAGCATCTGTGCCTTAGCAATCGAGTTTACCACAGTAAAGTTACCTACAGTTAGCAGTCATCACCTAAGCTAGTAAAGGCAGCATGTTGTAAAAACACACCGCTAACAGACATTAGCATCAGCATAAATTATGCTACTTCATCAAAATCCACCAACAAATGTTAAAAATCCATCCAACATGCATTGCACTACCTTTAAAATTCCACAGTATTTCTTTAAATCAACCACTTGTACAACAGCGGTCGAGTTAATCAAACAAAAGTTAGCTACAATTATCTAAAAAGCTAATTCACTCAAGGCTAACATCAAACGAAGCTAACAGCTAACAGACATCAGCATAAGCACAGCCAAAACCATCAATTAATGTTTCAAATCCATCGCTCCCATCCACTGCACTGCCTTCAACACTCACTAATATTTGTCCACATCGAGCAGCTGGGTCTTAGGAATCAGTAAAGTTATAGTCAGGTTCATTATATTTAGATTTTAACCT
>NC_065526.1:40357352-40365136 GCF_006386435.1 Epinephelus moara
AGTAGACCTGGTTTCAGATGGCGAGCTTTTAGCGCACCTTCAGCGAAGCCTTTTGGCACGAAACTGTCACTGCGCCAAGCTGGATCTGTCGACACCTCCCCCTGCTGCGCCGTCACACCCATCTCAGCGCACCTCGGTCTGCCAAACTACCAAACTGGGCGCGCCTCGGGTTGCGCTGCTCGAAACTACCTCTGCACGGGGTTCGTCACCCTGCGCCACCTGCGCTGCGCCGGGAAACTAGAGCCCATTGTGTCATACGGTTTACTGTTAATTTATTATGTTGATCTGTTCTGTACGACATCTATTGCTTGTCAGTTGCTCTTCCTGAGGTTTCTACCGTTTTTTTCCCCGTTAAAGGGTTTTTTTGGGGGAGTTTTTCCTTATCCGCTGTGAGGGTCCAAAGGACAGAGGGATGTCGTATGCTGTAAAGCCCTGTGAGGCAAATTGTGATTTGTGATATTGGGCTTTATAAATAAAATTGATTGAAATTGATTGATTGATTAACACTTTATAAATTATATATTAATAAATAAATAAATACAAGTAAATATTGATTGATATGATCTATATTAATAAATAATAATGAATAATCAATCAATTTTTACTTTTTTTTAAAGATATAATATTCTTACAATTTTTCAGTGGAGTGGAAGTGCACGTTGTATGTTGCATCTTTGGATACCAGAGCATGGTTACTTAGGCACTACCGCTTGCAGCACAGTCATTATTCAAAAATTAGTCCACTGCCATGTCTCCATCATGATTGCTTATGCACTTTTCAGTCATTCAATGCACTCAAAATAAATATATCACGATCCCACACTCTGACATCCAGAGATGGTGTTGGTCAGAGAGATACTGAGACTTTTACCTGTCTCATGTGTGCTTCCAAGAAACCTTTCTCAGAAGCAACACTCTTTAGTCATTTAAGAATCAATTCAAACGGTGGATAAAAGAGGCCATTGAGATCAAGAAACGGGCAAGCGGCACTATCAACCGGGACAAGGGGGTGTACACCCTCTCGCATACCTGGGATTCCCTACTCCAGAGAACGTCTGACTCTGATTGGTCTGTCAGACCTGCCAGCTGATATGACACGTCAGCAGCACGTCGGATGACGCTTCTGAGGAAGACTGGATTCTCAGTCGAAACTGTCAAGCGAGTAAAACACATCTCCTTACATCTTGTCTGTCTGAATATAAAAAAAACCTTAAAATATTCATTTAAGAATCAATTTAAAACAACACGAGATGGTAGCATGTCCCTTCAAGAACTGTGATTATCGAAATGTGTACTCATCTTTTAATGCCCACAAGATTAGGAAACACACAGTTGGTGTTAGTTCTGACTTCAGGGACGTAACTGCCTTTATAGAAAGTGACAGTCCTCCAGTCCATAACTTTGTTAACCCTGATGAAGAGTGTGCTAGTGAGTATCTTAATAAGAAAATAGCTTCATTTCCATATCAGTTTACTGCCAAAGCAGACAAACCAAAGTCAATCCCAAAGACATTTGCTAGCAAAGGAACTATTGGTGGAAATGGACATGAAAATGCCACATTGCTTAGATTACTTCCTTTGATGGTTGGTAGCAAGGTTTCAGAAGGCAATGCAGCACGGGCAGTGATAATGGACTTGAAAGAAATAGTCAAGCTTGTGTTATCCCCTACATTTACAGATGAAACTATCGAGTACTTGCAATCTAAAATAAGTGACCATAGACAAGTTCTCCAGGAGGTCTTTCCAAGTTTCAAACTCCGTCCCAAGCACCATTATGTTGAGCATTACCTAGAGCTCATTAGAAAGTATGGGCCTCTTGTACACCTCTGGACTACGTGTTTTGAGGGGAAACACTGTTTTTTCAAAAATGTTGTACATCACACACAGAACTTATAGAATGTCCTAAAAACACTGGCTACTAAGTATCAACATATGGTTGCATATCACCTCACTGCGCCGTCTTTCTTCAAACCACATACACAGACCTCAAGTGTTAACTCTGTTCTGGTTACAGCACTACCTGAAGTAGCAATGGTGTTTGTTGAGCAAGAGACTGACAGTAACACAGTATATTGCACACAGAAAGTTACTGTTGATGGCACTGATTATGGTCTTGGTATGTTTGTGTCTGTGGGAACGGGTGGTGGACTCCCTCGATTCTGTAAGATTGAACAGATCTTGCTAGTTAACAACAATGTTAACTTTCTGTGTAGGGAGTATAGATCGCGCTATGTGGAACATCTTCACTCTTATGAGCTTTACTCAAGCAATCTCTCTGTCCATTCATTTTCAGACTTTAATGATACAGCAACCCTTTCTATTTCAGAAGGAGTCTGATGAGCCAGATGTTGCAGAGGCTTCTGTCACTCTTCTCACCGTTGTCAACTGTGATGATCCAGCCCAGGTCAGCCTTGCAGGCTCAAGCTATGCCATTGTTCTTGAAAGTGCGATTGTAGCAAGTGACATTCCCACTTTGTCTGATGCATTTCTGATGTTGTTTGGTCTGATCTATGCCTTGCATCTGAGGTACCCCAAGGGGCTGATCCATACTTTTGAGTTCCTCCAAACAGTCCTGATAGGCTTGGATGATGGGAACCCACTGAAACCCAAACTCCTATCTTTTAAAAATGACTTGACAGCCCCAGAGTAATGATTCGGCCATCTGAAAATGTTGTTGTACCTGTTGTACCTGTTCTACATACTCAGTTTAGTTAAGGCTTTTGGGTTTTTTATTTCTATCAAAATCCCAAATCACAATCTTTCAATTGGCAGACGTGTCTCTCTGATTAACGAATCACAACTGAGCAGCGGTTACCTCTGTGTGTGAGTGAGTGAGAGAGTGTTAGACACTGAGTGAGTGAGAGAGTGTTAGACACTCTGAAGATCCAGCCCAGGTCAGCCTTGCAGGCTCAAGCTTTTTCTGATGTTGTTTGGTTTGATCTATGCCTTGCATCTGAGTTATCCCAAGGGGCTGATCCGCACTCTTGAGTTCATCCAAACAGTTCTGATGGGCGTAATGATTTGGCCATCTGAAAATGTTGTACCTGTTGTACTTGTTGTTCTACGTACTCAGTTTAGATTGTGACTTGAGATTTTGATAGAAATAAAAACCCCAAAAGCCCTATCTTGCAATTGGCAGACTTGTCTCTGATTTATGAATCTTAAAGCACAACTGAGCAGCGATTATTACCTCTGTGTGTGAGTGAGTGAGAGAGTGTTAGACACTCTGAGTGAGTGAGAGAGTGTTAGACACTCTGAGTGAGTGAGTGAGTGAGTGAGTGAGTGAGTGAGTGAGAGAGTGTTAGACACTCTGAAGATCCAGTCCAGGTCAGCCTTGCAGGCTCAAGCTATGCCATTGTTCTTGTTGAAAGTGAGATTGTAGCAAGTGACATTACCACTTTGTCTGATGCATTTCTGATGTTGTTTGGTTTGATCTATGCCTTGCATCTGAGTTATCCCAAGGGGCTGATCCTCACTCTTGAGTTCATCCAAACAGTTCTGATGGGCGTAATGATTCGGCCATCTGAAAATGTTGTATCTGTTGTACCTGTTGTTCTACGTACTCAGTTTAGTTAGGGCTTTGGGTTCTTTTCATTTCTATCAAAATCTCAAGTCACAATCTTTCAATTGGCAGACTTGTCTCTCTGATTAATGAATCTTAAAGCACAACTGAGCAGCGATTACCTCTGCGTGTGTGTGTGTGCGCGTGAGTGATTGTGTGTGTGTGTGTGTGTGCGCATGTGTGCGTGTGTGTGTGTGCGTGCGTGTGTGCGATTAGAGTTCATTTTAGGAACAAGTGTTTTATCTTTAGGATGGCAGGTTCAGAGAGAAAGCAGCATGGGCTAAGGCCCGGAAGACACAGGGAACCAGGGGTTCCTAAAAAATTATACACTTGAAAACTTGGTTTTCTACTGGGATGAGTTTTCTATTTTTCATGGCACTAGTTATTTTTTAACATTTGTGTATTTCTTTTAAAATGTTAATGTTAATAATAATGTTAATAATAAACAATGTTAATAAACTATTTTTTTCATTAGTTCTTTGTCTGATCACTTTCTTTTTTGAGTTGGTATAACTCAATATGTTGAATCTTTTGTATTTATTTAAGTTAGTTCTGCTTTGAAAAATTGAGGTAATCTGTTTATTTGAGTACTGTTTTATCTGTTTTGAGTTAGAGTTAAGTAAATATTTTGATTACAGTTAAGTCAATGTCTCCAGGAATGTTAAGTACCATGATAGCATAATAATATAGTACATATAACTTAAATATATTGAATAACATAACAAATATAGTTTGAGTAGAGTAAAAGCAGGAATGTTAAATACATATTACTTAAATATACTGACTAAGTTTAGAAATGTATTTTGAGTAAATTAAAATCAATCTAATTGAATTGCTGTACACCCTCACTTAGAGTAACGGTAATACAAAACATTTAAATGTGACTTAATTCAAATAATTCTGTGTAAGTTATTTAAGAAAATTAAGTTTGTTTACTCAGTTTGTTCAAGGTAATCTGTTTCCTCAATTTTTTTAAGTTCATAGTACTCATCCGGGGTTTACAGTGCAGGACGGGGTGGAAAGAATTGGACGCTATTAGTGTTGCAGATAAAATGCTACTGTGTTTATATTTACATATCTATTTGCTAAAAATAAAGTCCTTTTGACAAAAGACTTATTTGTCATTTCTTTATAAGTGGGTTTTTTGATATAATTAATCCTTAGTGTTCAGAATTGAGTTTACACAGTTGGATCTCATTACATGTCATAAAAACATACTCTGCTTCATTTCTGTGCCATAAGGGTCCATAGTTATACCTGTAAACAGTCAGGCTCCAGGCCTGGATGGTGTATCAAACATGTAGGATGAACTGGAACCTGGTCCATTATCCCAAAACTAATAGGTAAAAAAGACACAAGGCATACTGTTTAATAAGTAAACAAATATAGACTCAGGAGACAACATCACTGCGTAAAACAAATACAGATCCAGGAAGCAACATGTGTTTTACTATGAAACTTTGATTACATATAAATGATGTTGAGAAACTGTGATACATTCAGGGGCGGGCTGGCCATAGGGAGGTTCGGGAGTATTCCCAAACAGCCGGTCTGTTCCAGGCCGAACCGGCCAGTGGTCGGAACGTTTTTTTACCCCATAAAATGCAGCCGCGGTTGAGCGCAGCAGCCTGCCCTCGCAGCCGCAGGGGGCAGTGGCACAGAGTGGAACGTCAGACTGGGTCAATCTAATATTTTGCATATTAAGGGGGGATACGAGTGGTTAGCAAGCACTGCCTACATGGCCCTATCAACCCAACCGGACCCGCGGGTTCGGGCCGGAAAAATATGCAAATGACACGGGTTGGGCCTCGGGCTTCCTTTTTTTCGGGCAGACAATTAGGCTAATGCTGGTGTGTCGGCTGCGTCGGGTCTGGGCTCAAAAACCTGCGGGTCGGGTTGTAATTTTCAGGCCCATTGAGAACTCTAGTTTGTGTTTTTGGATGTGTTCAGGGCACACAGAACATTAAAGGTAGCCTATCAGCAATGTTACGCCATACGTGCATAAATCATTAATCTGCTTTATCAATTAAAAATAAAATCCATACTGGCTGACCAGAAAAACGCACAAATTTCTTTATTGCAAAAGAAAACATAGCCTATTTCAGGAGAGAGTCTGTGTTCAAAGTTAAAAAGATAATATTTGAATATATAGGCTATACATCCTGTTTTCCTGTTCTGTTTCTACATTAATATATAGCCATTTTTACCAGCTCAAGAAAAATACATTAAAGTGAGTAATTCATTTACAGTGTGTGTGTGTGTGTGTGTGTGTGTGTGTGTGTGTGTGTGTGTGTGTGTGTGTGTGGCGCTTTTGTTATGTTGATTTTTATATTGTATTTGTGTTCTAACACTGTGAATTCTTTGCTATAACGTTTATCATTGTTGCTGTTATTGTTATTACTAGCTGACAAGGCCAGTGTCAGTCGTGGAGTTGATGCAGAGGGACAGGATAAAGCCAGTCATAGGAGTGAGGAGGAGGAAGAGACAGATGAGGAGGGACAGGAGAAGGAGGAAGAGGAGATGAAAGAGGAGGTGGAGAAGAAGGAGGAAGAGGAGGAGGAGAAGGAGGAAAGTGGAGCAGGAAAACAGTGCCAGGTACACAGTGCCAGGTACAGGTGCAGTGTGCAGGACTGGGTTGGCAATAGGTCTTTGCATAGAATTATATTCAATACACTCTACTGACTGACTAATCTGTGTGTGTTGTGTTTAATATCATTAGATTGTTTTTATACTGCAAATAAAGTATTCATATTAAATTACAGTTCCACTTGCGTCCTTCGTGCGATCAGAAAAAAGGCCTCTCCAAATCAAGCTCCCGGGCTGAATTTCAACCCCAGCCCACCCCTGGATACATTGGTACATTTTACATATTCTAGATTACAAACACAAGGTGAAGATGATTATAAAATGCAGCTACATTTTAGTAGAATGGTTTCAGTAAACATGACAGCTAAGACATCTAAATGTAACCAGTTATTTCTATTCATTTGTTTTTGTATAATACAGAAATCTGTCATCTCAATCTGCTGTGGTAAAATTAATGAATTCACGGGTTAAAACGTGTGTGGTTTTAACGGGGAATGTTTTAGAAGCAGAATTTACATAAATTTTGTTATTATTACCAAACACGAGCTACATTAGTCTGATCTAGTGTTGTCACGATACCAAAATCTTCGATACTTTTCGATACTCTTCGGTACTTTTCCTAAGGAAAAGTCCTTTTGGATACAAACCTTTAGAACAATAAATAGCAGGGGTGTAACGGTACCAAAAAAATCATGGTTCGGTAAGTACCTCGGTACGGGCGTCACGGTTTGGTAACTCAAATGTTCCACCAAGTTTGTGTTGTCTCTTGTTGTCTCCCTTTGCGAGGCAGACTTTCTCTTGTCTTTTTTCACGTGCGGCAGCTGCGAATGTTGATACAGGTGTTGTCATACACACCACTTGCGCAATCTGTGCTCCAATAGGAACAAGAAAGGCGTTTGTGTGCATAAATGAGTAAAATAAATTAACTAAATTAATGAACTGAATCAATTTCAAAGTACCAGTTTTTTCCAAATGCAGTATAGTACCGTTTGGAATACTCTAGTACTGCGGTACTATTTTAGTACCGGTATACCGTGCAACATTAGTCTGATCATAGATAAGCCTGCATAGATTAAAAAGGAGTTATGCTTTACACCATGTCATACAACAGCTGAGTGCTGCTGTTGGTGTTTCCACATGATGTAGTAACTGACTATATTGTTAGAAACCTTTTGTACTCTGCAGCAGATGTTTTTAACTTCATTCAGTCAGACAGACATACAGTTGGTCCCATAACGTCAGATAAGTTACAGTTACAGTTATCACTTACCACTAAGGAGAAACGTCCAGCTCCAGTGTTTCTCTCAAAGCAGCTTCGGAGTCTATCGGCTTGTGTTTCTTCACTCAAATTAATAATGGCGGACAGTCGCCATCGTTAGCTTTAGCTTTAGCCTCTGTTGTTGTTTTGAGGCAGCCTCCAGAGGTGAAGTCAGATAAGGTAAGGGGCGTGATATTTCCGATTCACACTCTAAGCGTTGGACCAATCAGAGCAGAAATACTTTATTGATCCCCGAGGGGAAATTATTTATGTTACAGGTGCTCCTTGCAAGAGAGGAAAGATACGTGAAAATATAAGAAATTTAAACAGTAGTATTTACAAATATATAGTTAAATAAACAGGAATTACTAACAAACAT
>NC_065526.1:40369378-40370591 GCF_006386435.1 Epinephelus moara
TCATAGAAAATCCTGAGCATAGTCCGGCAGATGTTGAAGGACCTCAGTCGCCTCAGAAAATAGAGACAGCTCTGGCCCTTCCTGTAGAGAGCGTTAGTGTTCTTAGCCCAGTCCAGTTTATTGTCANNNCACAGACTCATAGAAAATCCTGAGCATAGTCCGGCAGATGTTGAAGGACCTCAGTCGCCTCAGAAAATAGAGACAGCTCTGGCCCTTCCTGTAGAGAGCGTTAGTGTTCTTAGCCCAGTCCAGTTTATTGTCAATGTGTACCCCCAGGTACTTATAGTCCTCCACAATGTCCACACTGACCCCCTGGATGGAAACAGGGGTCACCGGTGTCTTGGTCCTTCTTAGATCCACAGCCAGTTGAGCTGCAGATGGTTCTGCTTACACCATGTGACAAAGTTATCCACAACAGCCCTGTACTCATCTGGTGATACATCCAACTATAGCAGAGTCATCAGAAAACTTCTGAAGATGGCAGGTCTCAGTGCAATCGCTGAAGTCCGTGGTGTAGAGGGTGAAGAGGAAGGGAGAGAGGACAGTCCCCTGCGGGGCCCCGGTATTGCTGACCACACTGTCTGACACACAGCGTTGCAAGCACACATACTGCGGTCTGCCCGTCAAGTAGTCTACAATCCAGGACACTAGGGAGGCATCCACCTGCATTGCTGTCAGCTTGTCACCCAGTAGAGCTTGACGTATGGTGTTGAACGCACTAGAGAAATCAAAAAACATGACCCTCACAGTGCTCGCCGGCTTATCCAAATGGGCGTAGACACGGTTGAGCAGGTAGATGATGGCGTCCTCAACTCCAAGTCGGGGCTGATAGGCGAACTGGAGGGGGTCCAAAAGTGGCTTGACCATGGGTCGGAGCTGCTCCAAAACGAGTCTCTCCAGGGTCTTCATGATGTGGGAGGTCAATGCCACGGGTCTGTAGTCCTTGGAGCCACTGGGACGCGACGTCTTTGGCACAGGAACGGGGCAGGATGTCTTCCAGTGCCTCATAAGCCTCCTCTGACCATCTCCTCACTGTCCTCATGGTCGCAGGCTGGCTCTTGACTAGTGGTACATAGCAGGGGTTGAGGTGCACCAGGTTGTGGTCTGACCTACCCAGAGGGGGGAGGGGGGAGCAGTTGTATGCATCTTTGGCATTTGCATACAGCAAGTCCAGTGTTCTCTCCTCTCTGGTAGGACAGCTCACATACTGTGT
>NC_065526.1:40371457-40377964 GCF_006386435.1 Epinephelus moara
GACATCTATTGCACGTCTGTCCGTCCTGGAAGAGGGATCCCTCCTCATTTGCTTTTCCTGAGATTTCTACCACTTTTTTTCCCCTGTTAAAGTTTTTTTTGGGGGGGAGTTTTTCCTTATCCGCTGTGAGGGTCCAAAGGACAGAGGGATGTCGTATGCTGTAAAGCCCTGTGAGGCAAATTGTTATTTGTGATATTGGGCTTTATAAATAAAATTGATCGATTGATTGATTGATTGATGTAAAACAGGATCGATGATAGTAACAAATTAATGTGAGCGGATCACAAGTTACATTACATGCCAACACGTCTGACTGTATGTGTAACTCACAGGCTGTAGGGAAGCACAGAGAGTTCACAGATCCACTTACTTTCTTACTTTACTTATCCTCTTCATCCCAGCTGGGGCATAAGGCCGCAATCATACACTGCCACTGAACCCTGTCCCGTGCTTTGGCCTGTGCTTCGTCCCATGAGAGACCCATCTCCTTCAGTTCCATCATCACTGTCCTTCGCCAGGTGTTTGGTCTGCCTTTCCTTCTTTTCCCAATCAGGGTCCACCTCAAGGCAACTTTTGGCAACCTGTCATTGGGCATCCTCAGCACATGACCGAGCCATCTTAACCTGCATTTCTTTATCTCGAGGGACATATGCATGCTTCCTGTCCTCTTGTACAGTTCCACGTTGGAGATCCTGTTTGGCCAGATGATGTTACAAAACTTTTGCAAACAGCTATTATGGAAGACATCAACCTTCTTCATGTCAGTTTTTGTCACTCTCCAGCACTCAGAGCCATACAGCAGGATGGCCTTAACATTACTGTTGTAGATCCTCATCTTATTTTTGAGGCTATACTGTTTAGACTTCCAGATGTTATGAAGTTGGCTAAAAGCACCTCTTGCTTTGTTAAGGCGTGCCATGATGTCTTTTTGGGTTCCACTTTCGCTGCTTACGTGACTTCTGATGTATATAAAATCTACAACACATTCAAACCACATACGGAGGATTTGTACAGATCTGTTTCAATCTGAACGTCTTGGTCGCTCAAATAGGATTTTCAAGTGTCTTCTGCGGCACTCGCAGCGTGACACGAACAGCAACGACGACGACGTAGATGGGGAGACGCTTGTTGCCTAGCGACGCCTGTGGAGTTACAAGTGGAAGAAACAGTCAAGCCACGGGTTAAAAGCATGGAGGAAAACAACAAACCATGGACAGACAAGGAGATAAAGTGCCTGATAGTTATCTTCGGGGATTCGTCAGTTCAGAAAAAATTAGAAGGTACATACAGAAATAAAGCAATATCTCAGGACATAGCGCGCGGGATGGAGGAGCGGGGGTTATGTAGAACGTGGCTTCAATGCCAACGGATAGTCAAAAATCTCAAACCAAGTACAAAGAAATTAAGGATGGGAACAAGAGTGGGGCTGGGTGCATAAGCTGCCCAGCCTACGAGTATCTTAACAAAATTCTTCATGACAGTGTGGATCCTAAATTTGTTCTGGACAGCGCAGCAGAGGAAGATCGTAACATTCTCTTTTTTTTCACACTTATATTTTCACAAGAACACACAATAAAAAGTCAATACACCAATGTCCATTCACCAATCAAAACTTCAGAACGTCTTTTAAGGCCATGGGTTGCCAGAGGTAACAGGCGACGCTACATGAGACGACGGCACAGGAGGGAAGAGAGGGATTTATTTTTAGCTCGTTACACCCCCTTCCCCCTGAGAAAAGCCTGGACAGGCGACCACAACATCTCACCGCATTTATTCATTAAGATCCGTCGTAGCAAATCCATGGAAATCTTCATCCTCAGATTCCTCTTCGAAGATCTCCAGGATACGATTGCGCTGTTGCTTCTCCCATTCTGGTGCTGTGGGATAGCAAGGTTTCAGCTGCGCAATGTTGACAACTCTGAGGTCCTCTCCGGAATCCTCCAAAACAATCTCGTAGTTGAGTGGGCTTAATTTTCGCACCACTCTGTAGGGGCCTTTCCAGCGTGGAGCAAGTTTGGCAGAGAACGATTTGTCTGCTTTGGAATAAGGGTGAGTTTTTAGCCACACTGTCCTTTTCCATAAACATTTGTTCTCTCCTATAATGGTCATAATTTAGTTTCTGCCGTGTTTTAGCTCTGTCTATGTTTTTTTCCACAAATTTCTGTAGATCTACAATGTGATCCATTTGCTCATAAGCTGGTTCATCTAGTGTACAGAAATTCGGACTCAGCTCAGTGTCTATTGGTCCCCTCAGTGTCCTGCTAACATTAAGTTCAGCCGGGGTCACTCCAATGGACTCATGGACAGCAGTGTTGAGTGCAAAACGGAACTCTGGCAAGTATTTATCCCAGTGTTCGTGTTTATTTTCCACATAGGAAGAAATCATGGCCTTCAGATTTCTGTTTACTCTTTATGTGAGGTTGGTTTGTGGATGATAAGGTGTAGTTTTCTTTTGTTTTAAATTCCACTTCTTACAGGTGTCTTCAGATACTGAGGAAATGAACTGGGAACCCTGATTGGAGAGGATGTAGTCTGGCACTCCCCAGCGAGTGAGGATTTCTCTGCTGAGCACCTGGGAAACTGTTTGAACAGTGGCCCGGCGCAGAGGAAACAACTCCACCCAGCGTGAGTAGTAGTCCACAAAGACCAACAGGTAGTTGTTGCCAGCAGTACTCCGAGGAAAGGGTCCCATAATGTCCACCCCCAGCATTTCCCTTGGCCGACTAACCGTGGTCTGTTGTAATTTTCCAGGGCGTCGTCAGTTCTCTGGTTTCTGCACTTGACAGGTTTGACAGCATTGGACATAATTCTTCACATCCAGACTCATTTTGGGCCAATATGCTAGTGTTTGAAGTCTCTCATATGTTTTGTACCTCCCTAGATGACCTGCTAGGGGATGATCATGGAAGAGGTGAAGCAACTGATCACGAAGAGATGAGGGGATGTATACCTGATAAAGGGTTTTATGAGGAAGCTGCAAAATCCGGTATACTTTGTCCTCCAAGATGGTGAACCTGGTGGCAGAATTGATGTGTTGTTCACCGGAGTATAGATTCATACAGTTTCACAATCTCTGCATCAGCCTGCTGAGCTTTCCAGACGTCTTCATCTGATATTTGAAGAGTGTCAGACATTTCTGTCTTTGCTGGTTGTACAGTGGCGAAAGTGGGGAACTGATGGTTGGTTTTATCCACAGGAGCTCTGGACAGGGCATCAGGAACGGTGTTGTATTTTCCTGTCCGATACTCAACTGTGAAGGTGAATTCTTGTAGTCTCAGTGCCCACCGTATTAGCCTTGTGCTCGGTTTTTGAGTTTTGAAGACCCAGATCAGAGATGAATTATCAGTGACAACAGTGAACATCCTCCCCTCCAGATAATAGAACCTCTGAAGCTTTTTGAGATTTCTCGGAGTGGGGAATGCTTGTACAGCTTGAGTCTTCTCCTCGTCAACCTGTACCCCAGCAACTGAGACCACATGGCCAAGGAACTTGAGAGATGTTCTGAAGAACTGGCATTTCTTCAAATTGATGGTCAGGCCTGCCTCTCGCAGTCTGTCCAAGACAGCTTGCAGGTCATAGTGATGTTGTTCCAGTGTGGATGAATGGATGATGATGTCATCTAAATACACCATGCAGATTTTTCCTCTGAGATCTCCCAAAATCAGCTCCATAAGTCTGTGGATTGTAGCAGGTGCATTCTTCAGACCAAAAGGCATCACTTCAAACTGAAACAGGCCAAATGGACGGATGAAAGCAGTTTTTTCCTTGCTTCCTTCATCCATCGGTACCTGCCAGTAGCCACTGTTCAAATCAATGGTGGTGAAGACAGAAGATCCAGCGAGTGATTCCAAAATCTCCTGTATGTTTGGAATGGGGTAGGCATCAGTCTGAGTTGAAGCATTTAACTTCCTGTAATGGGCACAAAATCGTGACCTTGGATTGTTCTTTTTGGGAACTAGCATGACTGGAGCAGCATATGGAGATGTGGAAGGAGTGATGATTCCCTCTGCTAACATTTATTCCATGTGAGTTTTCATTTCCTGTAGTTTTGCAGGGAAACAGCAGTATGGTTTCTGTCTTATTGGCATGTCATGAGAGAGTAGGATGTTGTGAGACAAGATAGTTGTTTGACCAACCTTTTCTGTACAAACATCAGTATTCATTTCCAGTTGTCTGCACAATCTCTGTTTTCCAGCCTCATCCAGATGAGCGGACTGAATGGCTGCATCCAGTTTACTCAGTGAAGGACCACTTGAGAGTTCCTGCACCGCCAAGGCTGGAGGAACAGCAGAGTAAAAGGCAACTTGAAGTAAGGGAGGAGCTCTCTCCTGCCCTACTACTGCTTCCCGGATGAAGTAGTATTTCTGTTTGAGGTCTGATTTGTACCAGTAAGTGTTCTCGGATACATCAAACTGTAACCCAGAAAGGAAAGCAAAGTCAAGGCCCAGGACAGCAGGTAGAGCCAGGCATGAAGTAGGTAAGACCACCACAGGAACCTTTACAGTTTGTTGTTGAACAGTTAACTGTAAATCACACAAGCCGTGAGGATATCTTCCTGTGCCATCAGCCAGATACAAAGGGCCTTCAAGCCAGGGTTTTAACACCTTGTCATGTCCTCCCAATTCCCTCCAGAGGGTGTCATTTATTAGAGTGTATGTAGAACCGGTGTCCAGAATGGCAGTTCCTGTCCAAAAATCAACAGTAACAGGGACTACTAGCTGTCGAGGCAGGGGCTTTGTTGGTGGCTTTGCAGGAAGAAGATTCTTTCCATGGTGGGTGAGTGTATTGAGTGTGGGATGAGTTTGAGCATTTCCGGTGTTCTGACTGGTCTGGGAAGGTGATGGTTTGTGAAATTTGTTCTTTCCAGATTGATATTGTGGACAAGCTGAGGGAGCATGAGAGTTTATACAGCGCCAGCAGAAAACCTGAGGGACACCAGGTGGATTGGATGGAGGCAGCTGGGGAACATTATCAGCCTTGGGTGGTTTTTCCATCAACTTTTTCCGTTGTTCATACTGACGTTGATTTTCTCTATCTTTTTCCAGCTGTTGACCAAGACGAACCAATGCCTCCACAGTATTTATATTGCTGCCTCTTAGTTGACTAGCCAGCTTGGGGTTGATGTTTTTCAATGTCAACTTGACAACTTGCTGTTCGGTGATTTTTGGGTTCCATCTTTTACACAAAGACCTGTACATATATGCAAAATCCCTGATGCTCTCATCCTCACCTTGTATACAGGTCGTGACCCGCTCAGCTAGTTCGTCCTGATAATCTTCAGAGAGGAAGGCAGAATGAAATCTCTTTTCAAATTCTGTCCAGGTGGTTATTTCCAGACGTGCAACATCCCACCAGTCATGAGCTGTTCCATGCATCACATTGTGAAGAGTGGCAATGAGTTCACTGTCTGTGAGTGGAT
Source organism: Epinephelus moara (assembly GCF_006386435.1). NCBI lineage: Eukaryota > Metazoa > Chordata > Actinopteri > Perciformes > Serranidae > Epinephelus > Epinephelus moara. Next base: position 40,376,877 of record NC_065526.1, read on the forward strand.
GTAACGCCAGAAAATCCTTAAATTTTTCCAAGAATAGTAAGGGATCCTGTGTATCTTCCAGTCTTCCAAACATTGGAAATTGCATTTTTATTGGACTTTTTCCACGATAAACACTCCTGGCTTTGTGGGGAACATCAGAGGAAACTGGTGAAATAAGCTCCTCATCTGCATCACCAGGGTACCTAGTGGACTGTAATCTTTGACGTTGTGTCTCAGCATCATATTTGAATGGTTGATGTTTGACAGAGAGTCTGAACAGAGGCATTGACAAGTGCTGAGGGATGCAGTGATGATGAGAGGCTCCTGATACTTGATATTTCTCCCTTCAATGCATCAATTTTTATAGCGCAGTGTGACACTTCCTCCTCCACATGTTGCATTGTAGCAGTCATTGGGATAAGGACAGCTTTGAGGTTCTGTAACAGTTCAGTGTGATATTGTTGAAGGCGCCAGTTTATTGTGCTTGTGAACTGTTTATGGATGTATTGAAATTGCGTGTTCATTTTGTCCTCCAGATCCTTTAGTTGTTTTGTATGTAGTTGTGATTTTCTCTGTGCTTTCCTGAAAGCAGCTCTTTAACTCCTCCTTAGTTTGATTCAAGAATTGAATATCTGTGTTTTCCATGTTTCCAGATCTGTCCTCCAGATCCTTTAGTTGTGTTTTGTATGTAGTTGTGATTTTCTCTGTGCTTTCCTGAAAGCAGCTCTTTAACTCCTCCTTATTTTGATTCAGGAATTGAATATCTGTGTTTTCCATAGCCTGTTTAAGTGAACCTCTAACTTGTTTTTTTGTTTCCATTTCAGAGATACTTAGTGGCAGGGGAAATACGAGGGACTAGCTACCTCAACTTTTTTGCCTGAGCTGCTGCAGGGTGCGGACTAAACGGGCGAAGTACTTGCCCAGATAGCACACATACATCTGGCCGACATCGGCCTGAGGACGACACATCGGCCCTGAATTTATAACGTCTGACAAGCGTCGGCCGCATGGGCGGATATCTTTAAATTTAATACTCTTTTGTCCCAGCTCATCAAACGTCTCTGTTACGTCGGCTTTGGGTCGGCCCAGTGCCGTAGAATGTCTGCCCA
>NC_065526.1:40378664-40384062 GCF_006386435.1 Epinephelus moara
CCTAAATGAATAAAGGTCGTAGTTAACGAAGCATATGAATATGAATGAAGGAGCGCCTACTGAGCGCAGCTTTTTATTGATCGTTTGAACGTCGCGTGGTGGTCATTTTCGATTAAAGGCCGACGTCTCAGCGACGTCTTGGCAATGAGCAAACGCTCTCCCTGCTATGTCTTAACGATGTAAACTTGATACATCGGGCCGACGTCGGCCAGATGTATGTGTGCTATCTGGGTGTCTGTCCACCAGAGTAGACTTGTGCCTCTTTTTTCTCCCTGAGGCGCTGTGTGATGTCATCTTTTAAGGCCATGGGTTGCCAGGGGTAACAGGCAACGCTACATGAGACGGCGGCACAGGAGGGAAGAGAGGGATTTTTTTTTAGCTCGTTACAACATGCAGATCGGATCTGATCATTTGCAATATGTAATGCAAAGGGTCAGTCAGTAAGATCGGATTCTGATCAGATTTGCAAAAAAATTGGATTTGGGCTGCAGTCTGAACAAGGCTTATGTGCAGACCAGTTTGTTTAGCATAATTGCTAAGCCGGCCAGGGTTTTCCTGGAGGTGGGCACGTGTGTATGACATGACTGCCAGATCATCTGCAAAGTCAAGGTCTACCATGAATGTGAATGGGGTCCACTGGATTCCATGGGGCGGTCTGATGTTGTTTGACGCATCACCCAGTCTACAATGATTGAGAACAGGATAGGTGAGAGAATGCAACCTTGTCTAACACCAGACTTCAGGAAATGACTCGGTCAGGTTGTTATCTAGAATCACACTGCATTCAAAGTGTTTATAGAGTGTCCTTATGATGTTTACCATTTTGAGTGTGTAGTGAACCACAGTGAAGTGTTGTGAACGCAACCCAGGTAGTCCAGCAAAACTCCTCCCTTAGCTCCTCCCCCTGCCCAGGTGCAGTGTAAAAGGCCTCAGCTGGCTCAGTTCAGCCTTTTGCTGGTCCCTGGTGGTGTTTGCCTGCTGAAGGTGGTAAGTAGGGCCTCCATTTTGTGTTTTCTGGTTGATTTAAAGTTGTTCCCCCCACTAACATGTGCCTTTTTGTGTTTCAGGCTCACCTGCTGAAGGTGGCTCACCTGCTGCTGTTCTGCTTTTGTTTTTGTTAAGTTTGCCTTTTCTTTTCCCTATTTCTTTTCCTTTTGGACCAGCTTCATCTGTTTTGGCCTTATTTACTTACTTTGCTCATTTTGTATGGTTTTGGTTTGTTCTTTTGGTCCAGATTTATTAGGTTTGCTTACTTTAAATACATTTGTGTTTGACATCTTTCTTTGAGTGTATGTTTTGAGATATTGTTTAATTATCAACTGGGTTGTTGGTGTTGTTGTTTTTGTTGTTTTTGTTAACTTTTGATTCTCTTTGTTTCAGGAAGTGTCTTTTTGTTGCTTGATTTTCAGTGTGGACTGGGTGTCCTCAGGTGGGAGGCTAGGCACCGTGGTGAGAACCTCACTCCTGTTGCATGCAAGTAGGCACTGGGGCTCTTTTAGTGCATGTTTTGTTGTAGTGTTTGTAATGTTGCCCCCCAGACTAGTGAGACGGGGTACTTTTCCGGTAGTCTGCCCCCACTGAGGTCTCAGCCCACTGATTTTAGTTATTATTCTTATTTCATTAGAGTTTTAGTATTGCTATAGTTGGCTTCTTTTAGATTGTTTCTGTTAATAAAATATATTTTCTTGTACTTACCTGGTTTGCAATCTTTTCTTTCAGCAGTTCCAGTTTCCCTTTTTTTTAGGTTTACTTTACAGCATTATAAATAAAAATACTTGTTTTATTTATCTACTGTCTCTGCCTCATCAGTCTTGACCCTGTGCCCTTACAGAATTTGGTTTTCATATCCTGGGTTGCAAGTCCCCATGTGGCGTTGTCGGTCCCTAAGTTAGTTTCCTTCCCTCCTTAGTTATTTCTATTTTTCCCCCTTATTTACATTTGTAAAACTCCACTCCTTGCCACAAGTGGTATACTATAGGTCCGTATGATCTTCCATAGACTCTCCCGGTGAACACTATCAAACGACTTCTCAAAGTCAATGAAGTTGACGTACAAGGGGGCATTCCACTCAATACACTGTTCTATGATGTTCCTTAGAGTAAAGATCTAGTTCATCCTCGACCTTTCTGGAATCCAGCCTGTTCCTCTCTAAGCTTGGGATCTATGGCATTTTCCAATCTCTCAAAGAGGACTCTGCAGAAGATCTTGCTAGGGACTGAGAGAAGTGTTATGCCTTGCCAGTTGTTACAATTCTTAAGATGTCTTTTCTGAGGAAGCCTGCATATGAGACCCTTGCTCCAAACCTTTTGGGATGACATTTTGCTCCCAGATCTTAGCAAAGAGCTCAGTCAGAATCCTGGAGGCTGTGGTGATATCTGCCATAAGTAGTTCTGCTTGCAGCAAATCAATTCCAGGGGCTTTCCCCTTCATTTGTTTGATTGCTGCTTCTACTTCAGCTTGGGATGGAGGGTTGTTGTTCATGTCTATGGGGCTAACACTACATAGAGCAGACAGGGAGGCTGCATCATTTGGTAAGCTCCATGGTGGCGGTCTGGCAATATACACAAACAGTTCATGGTGATGTGACGTTAAGAGGATCTCCCAGTTCTGCTCTCAGGATGTGGAGTTTTTGACTGTGAAATGTCAACCCTTTTCATCTTACTACTGCACTATATGTTTTTTGATATGTTGCACAAATTGTTTTTAAATGTTTTGTTTCATTTTGCTTGGGGTATGCGAAATGTCATTTCGTTTTTGTGCTGCGCATTAAAATGACAAAGAAGTTCAGTTCAGTTCATAACCTTATATACAGATGCAGCCACTTCAAATTTAACTAACCCCCCCCACACACACACACACACCTTTCTGGGGGTGTGCCTAGATTCCACTGTAACATGCCAATTTATTCAGTTACAAGGTGTCACCATGAGATGGCACTTCCCTCACAGAAACCCAAAAACTAACAAAGATTTAGAGGTGCTTGTACTTTACCTAGTAGTATTTCCATTCTATGCTACATTATTAATCTACTCCAAATCATCATTTTGAAAAAGTTGCTCATTAAGAGACTTAAATTTTGAAATAACATTAACATTAATTAAGAGACAAAATCATTTTTTTGGTTTATAGTGTAAGAATTGTAAAATGTCACTATTATGTGGTAGTTCAGACATCGACAGTGATGATGTGTTGTTGAAGGTTTGCATCAAAAGTTCATACAGCCCACTCAGTGTGATGATGTGAGTGACTGGGAAACCTATTCAGATGGAAACACTCACCCATTCAGACAGAATGAAAAGGTTCATGGTAATGCTAATTGTGTTTGAGCTCTCTCACCTTCCAAGATAAACAGGACCACATTATGTTGCGTTAGTGAAAGTGTTTCACTCCTTTTCAGTTAAACTCTGCAGGCTATGTGCAACTTGACCATCGTTGCAGCTGCATGTGAGGATGAAATGCCAATTTCAGCCTGTGATCTCTCACTGACTGACTGACAGCCTCAACCAAGTGACATTTTACAATTCTTTATATTTAAAACTAACTAAATTCGTTAGTTTAGTAACATTTTACAATTCTTCATATTTAAAACTAACGAAATTTGTTCGTTTAGTGACATTTTACAATTCTTCCTATTTAAGACTAACGAAATTCGTTTCTGCACATGGTTAAAATTCTCCTCTGCTCTCTGTATCGTGCACGGCGGAGTCGTGTTGGCAACCATGCACCGCTCCACACTGTCGTGCCTCTGCCACCGTACAGTCACAGATGTGTTGCAGCATGACAGGATCCATCAGAAACATGAACGCGCTCAAATGGTCATCAATATTACGGCGTGCATGTGCATTTGGGACAGCTACTTCAGTCAAGATATTCTATGACTGCGCTCTCCAGTGCTTAATCCCGGCTGTGTACGCTTCCACTCAGTCCCATCTTTTCCAGTTGAATGGCCCTCACACAGATCTGGTTGATCCGACACTATACAAAATACATAAAATTTGTTTTGCAAGTGTGGTCTTGCTAGAAACTACTGAATGCCATTATATATATAAATATATATATAATTAGTAAACGTGTTTAGTGAGAGTGGGGACTTGCCTTTCACAACATCAGAGGGCTGCTGTGATTGTGAGGGTCCTCATCTTCAGATGACTCCTCCTTGCCAGGTGAAAAGGACGGATCATCGGACTCTCCCTCATCCAGTTCTTCTTCTCTCATTTCCACCGTTGTGTCTCCCCCCATCTGTCGCTCCCTCAATCACCTCTCCCCCATCTCATTCTCCATCACTTACGTCTTGAAGCATCGCCAGAGCTTGTTCGACATTCATCCATTTTCTCCGGTTCATAATTAGGCTACACGATCCAAATCCCTCTCCTTTCCTCTTTTCTGTCTGTCTGTCTGTCTGTCTGTCTGTCAAAACTAGCTTGTATTTTGCAGAGAGATGTTAGAGTTTTATTGTGACAAAGTTACAAGCATTTGAAAATGGCAGGGGGGTAAAAAATTACCCATTGGCGGTTCTAGTGTTAATAAATAGTAATAGACATTTTATCACAAAATCCTCTTGCATCAGATCTTGTGAAATATTGTTTCCATGAATCGGTTTAGACAGACAGTGACAGATCAATGAGGTGAAGCCGTGCTGAGTGCAGCAGGCAGAGCGTGTGCAGAGCGTTGTACAGTCCCAACGTCAAAATGATAATTAAAAAAGAAAAGATCTCTGTAATTATTTCCAATATTCACAAGCTGTTTTTATCTAACGAAGATTCTGCTTCAGTCCATATTTGTTGGCGTGTAGTCTGAAAAACAACATTTTTGCTGAGGTTAAAAAAAATCCTTGTCTTTCGCAAATTCTGTAGACGGAGTGGGGTAGTGTAACAGCACTATAAATTACATTTATAGAGCCATGATAATGGTATTATATATATGTATTGTTATATATATCTAAACAGAGCATATTTAATGATTATCAATATATATATATAACATAGGGAAAATACCCCAAGAGTCAGCGAGAGCAGGGGTGGAAGATGACTCACAGGTGGATTACATGGTAACAGACATTGGAACGGACATGACTATGACTTGGATCTGTGACTCAGAGAAGGATAGGGGCACAGACCTATCCACCAGGGCTAGAATTAGCAGCACTCACGGCAAGGCGAGCGCATCTGTAGAGGATAAAAGTAGCACAGTTGAGAACAAGATGCTTCAGATTTGTCCTTGCGGCTGGCAGAAAGTAACATCAGTGAAAGGCCTCAGAACTCATCAGGGAAAGAAGAAGTGTGTGGCAAAGAAAGGGCAGAGTAGCCACATTGATCAGTACTTCCTAAGAAGTCAGTCGAGTCAGTCGGATGAAGTCCAGCGGCAGGTAGAAAACCACAGGTCACAGGATATCAGTAAC
>NC_065526.1:40385228-40386513 GCF_006386435.1 Epinephelus moara
TCATTATGAACGTCAACAAACTGAAAATGATCAGATAAATAAGATTTAAACCAGCTTAGTGCAGAACATTTTAGGCCAATTAAGTGTTCCAGTCTCTGTAGCAGAATTTGATGGTCAATAGTGTCAAACGCCGCACTAAGATCTAATAAAACAAGTACAGAGACGAGTCCTTTGCCTGAAGCAATCAGAAGGTCATTTGTAATTTTAACTAGTGCTGTCTCAGTGCTATGATGCACTCTATATGCTGACTGAAATTCCTCAAATAAATTATTATCATGGAGAAAATCACACAGCTGGTCTGCGACTACTTTCTCAAGGATCTTTGACAGAAAGGGAAGATTAGATATTGGTCTATAGTTGGCTAACACCTCTGGATCCAGGGTGGGCTTTTTTAGTAGAGGTTTAATTACAGCTACCTTAAAAGACTGCGGTACATAGCCTGTAAATAAGGATATATTGATCATATCTAATATATGAGTGTTAACTAAAGGTAAGACCTCCTTAAGTAGCCTAGTTGGGATGGGGTCTAAGAGACACGTTGATGATTTAGATGAAGAAATCACTGCGGTCAATTCTTGAACAGAAACTGGGGAGAAGCAATCTAAATATATATTAGGTCTTACAGCTGTGTTTGAGGTTAGATAGGTAGTATCTGAGGGCAGGAGGTCATGAATTTTGCCTCTAATAGTTAGAATTTTGTCATTAAAAAAGCTCATAAAATCATTACTGCTAAGGGCTAAAGGAATAATTGGGGGCGGCAGTAGCTCAGTCCATAGGGACTTGGGTTGGGAATCGGAGGGTCGCCTGTTCAAGTCCCCGTCCGGACCAAAATATGGAGCGTGGACTGGTAGCTGGAGAGGTGCCAGTTCACCTCCTGCGCACTGCCGAGGTGCCCCTGAGCAAGGCACCGAACCCCCCAACCGCTCTGAGCGCCTGACATCTCTCCACTTAGTGCATGTATAGGTCCTGTTTGTGCATGTGTGTGTTCGGACCTGTGTGTAATTGACAAACAGAGTGAAAAATTGAATTTCCCCTCGGGGATTAATAAAGTATATAAAATTAAATTAAATTAAAAATTGAAAAAAATTAAATTAAAAAATTAAATTAAATTAAATTAAATTAATTAAAAATACAAGGCTCAATAGAGCTTTGACTCTCAGTCAGCCTGGCTACAGTGCTGAAAAGAAACCTGGGGTTATTCTTGTTTTCTTCTATTAAAGCTGAGTAATAGTTTGCTCTGGCATTGTGGAGGCCCCTCTTATAAGGTTTGAGACTGTCTGCCCAG
>NC_065526.1:40387589-40389665 GCF_006386435.1 Epinephelus moara
CCGATACATTTGACTATGGCCGCTGGTGTTGCTAACTTCACGTTCCTCAGAATAGAGCTGCCAATAGCCAGTTTGAGTTTTGTCCTCAGCGGGTGTGTCGCTGAGTGGGGAAAAGCGGTTGGAAACGTGAACAGGCTGGTGTTGAGCCGTGGGCTTCGGCTTGGAGCTCTGCCTCTGGCGAACCGTAACCCAACCTCCCGGCTGAACGGGAGTTACCAGAGGACAGCTAGCAGAGGCTAAGGCTTTGCTATGTGGCTCCACGCCAGCTACAGGGGGCTGGCTAACTACCGCAGCTACTGAATGGTTTTCCATGGTGCGGAGCTGCACTTCTAATTCACTAAGCCTTGCCTCCAACGCAGCAAATAAGCTACACTTTTTACAATTACCACTGTCGCTAAAGGAGGCAGAGGCATAACTGAACATTTGGCACACCGAACAAGAAAGAGCAGAGGGAGAAGCCATCGCTAACTGTAAAGCTAATGTAGCTACCAAGGCTAGTAATGTGCAAACAACAGCTAAGAGATTAGCAAGAAAGTCATAGAAAGGAGAAGAGCTGTAAGTGCTTAAACAGAACCAGTGTGGGTTAAGACTTGAAGTAGACGTTAAAGCAACTGAAGTGAGAAAGCAGAAAGCAGGCTAGTAGAATTCACCAGAGCAGTACAGAGACGCTGTCACAGAAACACCGGAAATGACACAACTCGCTTACCGCAATACGTCAGCACAGCAGTTCTTAGAAGGGCAGAGCATGTCAGGAAAAAGAGGAGGAAGAAGGAATATGCTAGGACAGGTTTTTTCAGGGACCCTTTTAAGTTTGTTAAAGGATTGTTCAACCAGGAAAAGGGAGGGCAGCTCAAAGCAGAAAGGTTAGAGGTTGAAGAATATTTGAGAAACACATTCAGATTTAGAGAAGAATAGGATAGTAGGTTTCCCACCCGATATCCCTCCCTTAGGAGGGATAGAGCATAAGATGGATGTCAGGCCATCTAAGTGGAAGGAAGTTCAGGAGGTGGTCAGGTGTGCAAAGGTTTCTTCGGCCCCAGGGCCTAATGGAGTCCCCTACCGGGTTCATAAAAGTGCGCCTGATATCCTTAAATTTTTGTGGAAACAGCTAAGAATAGTTTGGGAAAAACAAATTATACCAAGAGCATGGCGTAGGGCAGGGGGTGTTCTCATTCCTAAGGAGAAGGAGTCTGTGGACCTTAGCCAGTTCCGGAAGATTTCTCTCTTGAATGTGGAGGGGAAGATTTTCTTTAGTGTAGTAGCGCAGAGATTAGCTAGCTACTTAGAAAGGAATAGCTTAATAGATACCATGGTGCAGAAGGCAGGAATACCAGGTTTTTCAGGGTGTTTAGAGCATACTAGCATGATCTGGCACCAGATTCAGGCAGCGAAGATTAACAAAAGGGACCTACATGTAATATTTTTGGATCTTGCAAATACGTTTGGTTCAGTACCCCACAGCCTCATTTGGAGTGCGTTTGACTATTTCAGAGTGCCACAGGTAATTGTCAACTTAGTGAAAGCATACCTTCAGGATATTAGGTTGTGTCTAAGTACGGCAGGCTTCACAACAGGTTGGCAGAGGCTAGAAATAGGCATCATGGCAGGGTGTACAATTTCTCCATTAGCATTTACTATGGCAATGGAAGTAATCATCAGGGCTTCTAAGTGGGTGGTAGGTGGAGAGAGACGGCAGAACGGGTTGCATCTTCCACCAGTTAGGGCTGACATGACACTGGTGACCACAACAATGCCATGTACAAAGAGGCTACTAGAGAAGGTAAATAAGAACCTCAAGTGGGCCAGCATGAAAATCAAGCCTAGTAAATCTAGAAGCATCTCGATATGTAGAGGGAAGTTAAGTGATAGGAAGTTTGTCATAGATGATGAGGACACCCCAACAATTAGGGAAAAGTCAGTAAAGAGCTTAGGTAGGTGGTACAATGTGGAGTTGAATGATAAGGAACAGGTGGTGAAATTTAGAAAAGATGTGGCGGAAGGATTGGATAGAATAGATAAATCAGAACTTCCAGGAAAGTTGAAGTTGTGGTGTTTGCAATTTGGGCTATATCCTAG
>NC_065526.1:40391195-40398556 GCF_006386435.1 Epinephelus moara
TGAGACCTGGCATTAGGGGAGTGTCTTTGGGACGCCAGAGATCACTGTCTAGCCTCCTGGAGGTGTCGTGGGACCAACTAGACGAAACACCGGTGAAAGGAGGTTCCCACCCGATGACCCCAAAGACATGTTAGTTATCACTGCTCATTGGTCTGTATAGTTAAGCCTTGCCATAATAGCTAATCATAGGGCTTAGGAGGTTATTCACTGAATGCTGATCCTTTTCTAGAGCACAAACTTCTTGTGTTTATTTGAATATAATCATTAAATATGCTCTGTGTGGGAAGCTCTCTAAGAGGCGCAGTAAACCGCTTCAGCTTCCACACTAACTGCTCCCCCTGGTGGATAGACAGACCATTGCAACTGGTTTCTAAAAATTAAACTTTGGGGTGTTACCAGTTGGCCTATTCTCTACATCATTGCGGGGGATCTCATTAAAGCTATGAGTCTGGCCAGGTGATGACAGGGACCTGTCACGGGTCGGTCACGGCTCCACCACGGACCAAAAGGAAATTTGAAGTGGCTGCATCTGTATGACAATACAGCATCCAGTTTCTAATGGCTAATGTTAGCCTACTGTAGCATAGCCTCTGAAACATTAACATTATTTTCCTTGTGCATTTCCTCTTACTAGTAACGTTAACGCTACTATCTAACGTTAGCACTTTAACCTTATTCTAAAACTCATCAGTCATCACTGACTTCGGTTGAGTTTTAAAACTCTTGTGTTTGACTGTCTTGGTTGTAACGTTACACTCGCTCTCCTCTTCTGTGTATCTAATGTAGGGGAAATACCTTTTAGAGAATGTTTCCCCTCCTAATAAAATTTTGGGGCACCACCCTCCTAATGAGGGAAGCAACTAATCAAATTAATAGCTCCGTAAACCAATTATTAATTTGTCAGTAAGCTTATCAATAATGAATCAATCTCAATATCTGGGTTATGAATTTTCTATACAGTGATCTCAGCTCCTGTCCAAAAGATATATACACAGACAATGACTTGGCGATAAATGAAGATTTATTTAACTAGATATGTAACAACTGAATAAATGAATAGCAAATGACAATTATATGAAATAACACAGTCAACAGTATCTATATATATGGATTCAAGGGCGTAGGTTTGATTTTCACATTGGTAGGGACATAAAAGCGCTCCATGGTGGTGACCTGTATGTTGATGATTTTTTAATGCAATTTCACGTCATGCGAAACTGATCACTGCTCATCATGAACAGCTATAAGACTGGTGTCATTGGCATATAATAAGCGGAGAAGGTTATTGCAAGACCTAGGCGAGTCATTAATGTAAATTAAAAATAATAAAGGACCCAAGATCGATCGCTGTGGAACCCCAAAGAAAATACTTGATTTGGTAGATGAGACACCATTTAAATAAACAAACTGCTCTCTATTATCCAGGTAATTGATCAACCAATTGAGGGCAACATTCTGGATTCCATATCTATTGAGCTTTGAAATGAGAATTTTATGGTTGACAGTATTGAATGCTTTGCTTAAATCAAGAAAAACACAAAGGGCAATTTATTTTCCATCCAGAGCTGAAGATATGTTATTGACAAGTTGCAGCAATGTATGCTCAGTGGAATATTTCCTGCGAAAGCCATATTGATGGTTATACAGGATATTGTTAGCAGCTAAGTGCTTGGAGATTCTTACATATACCAATTTTTCCAAGATCTTTGAGAAACAGAGTTATATAGAAATTGGTCGATAGTTGCCAAAGTCCTTTGTGTTACCGGATTTAAATATTGGTATGACTTTGGCAATTTTGAGTACTTGAGGGACAATACCAGACTGAAGAGATAAAGAAAGAATTTGGGTTAGGGGATGATGATGTAATCTATTGTTTCTTTTATAAGACTGCTTTTAATACCGTCATGACCTTGGGCGGAGTTCTTTAGGTTCTTAATAATTTCATACACTTCTTCAGCACTGGGAGGATAAAAACCACAAAGTGGTGAAAATGTACCTTTAATAAAACTACATGGGTTCACATCAGAGTCCTTTATGCTAGATGCCAAGGAAGAGCTCACATTGACAAAAAACTAATTGAAACCCTCAGCTATATCTCTCGGGTCACAAAGAGATCTATCCTTTCCTAACATCTCAGCAGGTACAACAGCTGGAGGTTTTTTGCGATTAAGTAATTGGTTGATGAGGTTCCAGGTTGACTTAATGTCATTAGAAGCTTGAGTAAACTCATTGGCATAGTATGTTTTTTTTACCTTCCTTAATGATAGAGTAAATTTATTTTTATATTTCTTGTATATTTCCAAATTTTCAGAAGTGGGGTTACTAATAGCTTTCCTATATAGTTTATTTTTCTTGCAAGAGCACTTTTTTAGGTCATCCGTTATCCAGGATTTCCCTTTGGATGAGTTATTCTGGTTTTTTGAGGTGACCAATGGAAAGCAAGTCCCCAGAATTGAATTAAAAATAGCTGATAGGCTTCATTAGCATCTTGTAACTTGAGAACCTCATCCCAGGACACGACGCTGATCGAGGACTTAAAGGACTCCATGTACTGTTTAGTAAATTTGCGATATTTAGCTTGCGAGTGATCAGAGTTATTGCATCTATAATTTCCTTTGGTATGTATTATCTGAAATACAGGGAGATGGTCTGAAATATCTGACATTAATAAACCTGAGGTAATTTGAAAGTCCAGAGAATTGAATAAGATGTTGTCGATGAGTGAAGCTGAAGATCTAGTGATTCGAGAGGGCTTAAGAATTAGTGGGAAAAAATAAGTAGAATATAGTGTGTTCATGAAGTCAACTGTAGATGGCAATTCACTCTTAAGCAGATTAATGTTGAAATCACCCAGAAGTACACACATTTTATCTCTTAAAGAGCCTCATTAAATGTGCTGGGGTCAGTATCAGGTGGTCTGTAGATACAACCAATTATAATAGTTTTCCCATTAAAGGGACGGCAAGATGAGATTTCAATAAACACAGATTCCACTAAAGTACTTTCTAAGTGGACACTCAGTTCCTTTCTGGGGGTGAAATTGAAATTTCTGGACACATATAAGGAGACGCCTCCTCCCACTTTGTTCTTTCTACAAGAATGAATAGCATTATACTGGGATATGGGATAAAGATCTGTAATATCATCATTTAACCAGGTTTCTGAGAATGCCTTAACTGAGAAGGAATGTGTCAAGGTTGATAGATATAATTTTAGGTGATCATAATTTTTTGGCAAACTGCGAACATTTAAGTGCAAAGAAGAAAAGGTATGTAGTACTGAAAAATCATCATGTGAAAGAGTATAAGAGAAATCATTAAACTGATCTTCAGAGAAATATTCACAAGAGTGTATAATATTGTTTGAGTTTAAAAGATTTATATCAGGGTTGAAAAATTCATCACAGATACCGCTATTGTCAGTATATAACTAAATGAAAGCTAAATAATCAATTTCATGGGGGATAGACACCCCAACATTTATGGGTGGTAGGTAACTGGACAACATGATGTGCAATTTGTCACATGATTATGATGATGAAAAACCACAGACAATCAAAAACATCCATATTAGACTTCGGAGTCATTGATACACAGCTAGCTCATTCAGCTCTCTAATGAGAATGCAGTTGGAGGTCCATGTTGACTGAATTTTTCCCTGTTTGCGAAGGAACCGTGCTTTCTTTGTAATATCAGTATTTTCAGATATTTCAGATGCTCATTTAGATACACATTTGTTCCTCTTAATAGCTTCCATTGCTTTAGGAGCCCAATCTTATGTTTCCTGTTGGTGAATCTGAGGATGATGGCCGGTGGTTGGGTGGTGTTTCTTTGTGGGAGAGGGTGGCAAGCTTCTATAAAATTGCGGTCTACAGCAATCTTCCTGGTCTCCAGAAAAGAGACTACCTGCTCTTCCACTGTTGCCTGGTCCTCGTCCATCATGTTTTCCTCAGTTACCTTTCCTTCACGATTCAATCTCACCTGTGAGGCTCCTGTCTCTCCTCTATCTCCTCCTGTCTCTCTTCCATTTCCTTCTGTCTCCCTTCCTGCCTCTCCTACTCCATCTCCTCCAGGCTCTCTATTACTTGTCATCTGACAAAAAAATATATTGATGCAAGACATGTGAACAGTGGGGCAATTTGAGATGCAACAGTCATAGATTTTGATTGTTGTAGCCTGAAGAAAATATACTGTACAATTGTGTAATTCATTAAACAACATCTGAATGTATATAGGCAAAAGAACAGCCATAATGTCAACACAAGTTAGTCAGCTTCATCATGTTAAATATAAATAAAATAAATCAACAAAAATGTAAATGCTCCAAAATCATTATAATACAACTGTGTGCAAAATGTTGCACCTACACCCAATATCTATTAGATAAATATGGCTCAGTTTTGGTGTTTTTACTGGGAGCAGTGGATCTCTATTCTCCTAAGTCTCTCCTTCACACACCATGGATGCTGAAGACTGTCACTGAAGGAGCTATAGTGCTTACACTTCATTTATTCATACTGTTTCTATTATGTCATCTTACTACAAACATTAATTTGAACTGTGTCATCACTACATGACATCTATGATTGTTGACGGAGCATGTGAAGTGGAATTTCATGTTCTCTGGCATATAATATTGATCTAATAGTTGCCAAACTTAGCTCAGCTAGTATTAGCTCATTAGCATCTCATTATCTAGCAAAGCGAAATCTGCACGTGTTTGTTTCTAGAATGCAAATTTGAAATGTACACTGTGCGCGCAACATATCAGGACCATAGACAGTCACAGATCACTGGGGCGCGTTCACACTTGCCGCTCCGGTGTGGAGTGCTAACGGTGACGCGCACCCACAAAGTCAGTGGAGAGAGTGGCGCTGGGGAGGACCAATCACACGTTACCAAAATAACAGTAGAGCCAATCGATGAGCAATACGAGGTTAGAGGCGGGTAGACACCATCTTCACTGCACAGCGGCTTACTCATGTTATGGAAGTTCTTTGCCTACTTTTTAGCAGCGGGGATCAAAGGCGAAGCTCCTCTTGGGGCCCCGGACTGTCACTTCGCAGCTCCCAGACTTTCCAGCTGAATGAAGCTGGCTGGCACACAGCAGTGAGGGAGCGGTTAAGTCTGCGATGTCCTGCAGGTGGCCCCAAACATCGTGGGTTTGGCACAAGAACCACAGTGATGAGTGGCTGGTAGCCTCTGGCTCCGATGAATCTGGGGTGAAGAGGTCGGTCGGCAGGTGCTGGTCCACTTCGTTATGATTACTCACTTATAATAATGGTGAAAACAATATCGTTGGATGTTCGATATTGTTGTCGAAGTTACTATTAACGCGCAAAAATGTTGGAAACACTGGAGATAAAAGAAAACTGGATAAGCAAAATTTAAATGTTTAAAATAACTTTGATCGTGAGCACAAAAGAGTTATGCAGGAACCAAACTTAACTGGTTAAAAACATAAGATACACAAAAGCAAGTAGATAAAGTAAAAATGAAAGAGCGTATGCAAAACATAAAAGCAAGAGACTAAAATGAAGAAGAGCACAACAAGAGAGTAACAGAAAACAAGAGAGCAAGAGAGGGAGCCGCACCGAGCGCACTCGTATTTATCTGGCCAAAGTGGGCGGATTTGATAAGGTGGCCTCTCTAGTTGTAAAATAGGCTCATTATTTTATTTTGGAGGAAACTTAATGCTTTTCTTATACGAGGTCTTATACTTTGATATGTTAGGCGTGATGGACACATACTCTTCCCATTATGGTCAAAATTGATTCTTAACATCCAATTAAGAATACAAATTAAATTAAAATACAATTATTATGCCGTGTATATAAGCGGAGTACACATATAAACTAGGTTACCTCAAATACACACACTCTAGACTAACCTATAGTTGCAATATATAATGAAAAACAAAATGAAGAAGTACATATTCATGCAAACAAGTTGATTAATAACCCCAATTATATTTTAATTCAAACTATAATGTGGACTTCCTTACGAGAACTCTTCTTAACTCCACCACAAGATGGCAGATGAGGGGTTAACAGTTGAAATTGAATTTTGCAACTTATCAATCTTGTTTACAAGTTAATGACTTAAAAAGCATTTGAGGTAGCTACCTCAAATTAACTCTTTATCCCCCGCTTTTGGCACCCGGGTGTCTGGAGGACACGTCCCTCCTGATCGGAGTAAGCTCGGGGGCAGGGTAATAAACATTTGACCCTCGCCTGTGGCCTTCTCATTGTCTATTTACTTGTAGTCCAGAATCTGGAGAGTTTAGGAAGGTTGTATGCTCCTACACTAACGTTACCTTGCCAACACCTACGTCTATCATAGACGTAATGAGGACGTAATGGAGGAGTAGGCCTTTGGTGCGAGGTGGAGTTGCAGGAGGAGGGGGATTGGACTTTGGAGGGAGGCGGGAGTTGTGGATGTTCAAATTTTTTCTAAGTGCTGTGCGAAATGCAAGAAAGGTAAGAGTATGTGGCAAGTGGAGGGTGGAAAAAGATTTGTTGCCAGACAACGCCACCAGGGGAGTTGCGCCCCCGGAAATAGTTAATTTTAACAATGCTGAAGGTCGCACAAGGTTCGAAATTACCACAGGGCAAGAGACGGCTTATAGAAAATATACCAGTAATTTTATTTCCACAACAATCAATAAATTCCAGCTGTTACATGCAGTGACTGCACTTGGGCCAAAAAAGGGGAATAAATGGACAAGTGGACAGAGCTGGGGCTTACCACGGCAGACCAGAACCAAAATCAAGGAGGAGGAGAAAGTAAATTAAACACCCGTGGCACCGCACACACACACAACTGAGGATCTGTGAACAAAACCCGCCACCAGGGATTGGGTCGCCGCCTTGGGCCCGCAGCACCTGTCCACAAGGAGAGGGAGAATTAAAACAGGCCCACAGCGAACAAACAGCTGCTTTAAAACACGTACATGCTAATGCTCACGCACACACACGCACACACACACACACACACACACACAAAACAACAATGAAGTAAGTAAAAAAACAAACAAGGAACCAAAATACCATTAGACATAATAATAAACTCAACAAATTTACATACAAAATAAATCATGCCACACTGCGTCAGGAGGGAGATCGTGTCACCATTATGCAATCTGGCACATTAAATGGGAGAAGGAAACAGCGGTGCGCACCTTACCTGTGTGCTGCGAAAGGAAACGCGCGCCTCAATGGCAGCCACGCCAGCTCCGCCACACCTGCACAAAGCCCGACACACCCGGCCACAGCCACCACGGGGGACCAGCAGATCCGGGAAGGAGAGAGAAAGAGAGAGGCGCGCACAGTATGGCCACACTATATAGCGGCGTGGTGCGGC
>NC_065526.1:40405325-40405455 GCF_006386435.1 Epinephelus moara
CGGATTACTGTTAATTTATTATGCTGATCTGTTCTGTACGACATCTATTGCACGTCTGTCCGTCCTGGAAGAGGGATCCCTCCTCAGTTGCTCTTCCTGAGGTTTCTACCGGTTTTTTTTTCCCCTAAAG
>NC_065526.1:40405520-40419089 GCF_006386435.1 Epinephelus moara
TTTTCCCCGTTAAAGGGTTTTTTTTGGGGAGTTTTTCCTTATCCGCTGCGAGGGTCATAAGGACAGAGGGATGTCGTATGCTGTAAAGCCCTGTGAGGCAAATTGTGATTTGTGATATTGGGCTTTATAAATAAAATTGATTGAATTGATTGATCATTACATGAAATCAGCTCCACACTAGTTTTATCATCAGCAAACTTAGTCAACTTTACAGTGTAAAAATGTGAAATACAGTCCTTGCTGTATAATGAGTGTTGCAGTGGTGAGAGGACACCCCCCCCGAGTGGTGCCTGTGATGATGGTCAATGAGTTTGAAAATCAGTTGTTAACTAGCAGTCTGTGATCTCCCCAATAAGAAGTCCAAGACCCAAAGAAATAAGAAGTGATATAAACCAATCTGTAAAGGTTTGTTATGAAGCCCTGTGGGGAGGATTGTATTGATAGCTGTGCTATTAACAGTACCCAAGAATAGGTGGTATGGGCCTGTAGATGCTGCAAGATGGAGTGGAGACCACTGATCTATTTGCCCTGTTCACAAACTGAATGGCTACTTGAGAGATTATGAGCATTGGTAGAAGGAACCTGAGATTTGAGATTGCTGTTAGCCAAACAACAAATAAAGAAACAACAATTTCTTCTTTTAATTGCATATGCCAATGAGTAACTTAAAACTCTAAACTATACAACCTGGCTCCCTGCTTGTAGGAGCTAATGGTACTGGCTGCTGCCCTCGAGGGGGTGGAGTCACTGTGACATCATGGACGGCAATCCTAGACATGGATGTCCCTGGGGAGGATCCCTAGATGCTGGATTTCCGTAGGTATGGCATTTAATGGAGTGGCACAGAGCTGGAACCTGGCTTGTGGCTGCAGTTGAAGGGAATTCCTTTTTTTTTCGGGATGCATTGAAGACTGTCCACCGCCTGGTCTCTGATGTCCGATTTGGATTGTGATGTGGAGAATGCTGTTGTGTGGAGATGGCCACACCATGAGTGCGCGGTGTTGGGATCAACATATTAGGCCTCACCAAGGGGCACCAAATATGTTGGGATCAACATATATATTTTGGGAACATAATTTTAGGTCTCACACGGCGGCACCAAATATGTTGGGATCAATATATTAGGTCTCACCAAGGGGCACCAAATATGTAGGGATTTAATTGGCTATCGGAAATAATAAATAATTATTAATAATAATTAATAATTATGCTAAATAATGTGACTTAATTAACATTAAATCACCTCGTGGGGCACCATTCCCGTAAAGGGAAAAATGATAGCCAGTTAAAGGTATCAGTCTCATAAAATACGCTAAACTGTTAATTTGGATTTTTGATTAATAATTAAATGAATGACAACAACCAAAATTAACAGTAATGCCTGAAGGATCTTGGAGTTCTTGACACAGCAGAGGTTGACTATTCATTCAAACTTGTGCAACATTAAACAGACAGCAGGTATGATTCCAAAGAATTATATTTATTCACAAACTAGCAAAGCAAACCAAAACACACAAATTCTAACTAAAGATATACAAGCTTGGTGTGTATATGTGTGTGTGTGTGTGTGTGTGTGAGAGAGAGAGAGAGAAAGAAGAGAAAGACAAAGGCAGGTGTGGTGATCAAAGCCATTTGGTCCACAAAATAAAATGGCTGACAACAGAGGACTACAAATGGCCGAATCAAAGCTGGCTTCAGGTCGGGGGAGGTGTTTGTCTGTCCGTGTGGTCAGAACAAAGACAAAGGAAAAGAACTTTGAGATGCCTGGTTGGGTGTAGCTCTGTTGAAAGTCTATTTGTTAATGAGTCTATGTCAATGTGATTTGTGTTGAAAAACGGTCTGGATTAGTGCAGAGATTGTTTAGTTGTGTGCAAGAATCTGTTTGTGAACAGTATTAGCAAACTAAACACTTAGCTTTGGCGAAGCCAACTAATCAATGACCTAACTGCAAACTATCACGACAATAACTCAATGACAGCATTAAATCACATACAACAAGTTAAACAGTCTTACTTAGCCTGTAAAGTTGTGATAAACTATGCCCAGTTGTTACATTACCGATCCTTGAGTGGATGGGAGAAAGAGTCACTTGGTGGTGTGCTGCTTTGTTAGCCGGCAAAAGAAGGCTGGGAAGGTGGTTCCAGCTGCAGTCTTTGTTGTGTCCTTTGTTCCAAAGGTGAAATTACGAGGAAGCTGGTCGCTCAGGGTTTAGCGGAGTTAGACGCTGGGTGCTAACTCACTTAGTTCCTTATTACTGGAAAGCTAGTTGCAAACCTTGTGTTTGCAAGAGAGTCCATGATCAATTGCCCTCCCTTTAGTGGTTTGGGGCTACGGAGCAAGGGTCTGGGCCTCTGGGCTGTTCCAGGCCCAGCCGGAAAGAGGTGTGGGCTGCTCCGCAGTTCCTGAGTAAGAGTGGGTTGTCTGAAGGGAGCAGACCTTGTACAGATGCCTGTGACATCAGAGTCACATGTCATGTCAGTACGTTTACATGAAACCGAATTATTGCCTTAATCCGACTATAACTGGACAACTGAAGTGCATGTAAACGCGTTACTCCGACTAATATCGGAGTTCTCCAACTCCGATTAAGACACCCAGATAATGCAATTGGAATTCAATTTTCTCCGGCATGTATACGCCTTATTCATAGTTAAACTAGACAATGCATGTGCGCATGCTCCACACCACCCACGCTGGTGTATGACCCCGGAACAGACAAGACATGCTATTGTTGTAGCCCTCCAACAGCATACGACATTCTTGTCTGCCTCTCGAAATCACTATGACCATGAGGGATAGTGTGCACCTTATCTGCACAATCAGTAACGCGTACATTACGTACAAGATGAACAAAGCTGTACGATTATCCATCTTGCTGTTGTCTGAAAATGCCGGTCTGCCGCCTGACTCCAGTTGTTTATTATTAAGTGACGTAATAGGTCAACCGGAAAGGGGGCAGTATTAACCCGCTGAAACGACGCATATCGCCACCTAGTGTTGAGGAGGAGGGCACGTTCCCGTCAGTAATTCGATTTTCTCAGTTGCATATAAACTGGGACAAGGACAGAAGTCCGATTAGATGCCAAAATCGAATTTTGAGCATAGCTCGATTAAGCTGTGCATGTAAACGTACTGACTGTAAAGGTCCTGTCCAATCAAGTTTTGGGACTTGAGTCTCACTGAGGTGTGAGGTGAGACCTCTCTTTGTTTGAAGACAAAGAGCATGCAGAGGAAAAAGCCTTCAAATGTTCCGTTTAGATTTTACCGAATGATCTCTGTGGTCCTGTGAATCCCAACAGCGGCGATGGGTCAGGTGGAGAGCATGCATGCGCCATACTGATGACAACCACAATTCTTGGCCCTCGTGGATGGAGGAGAGGATCGACTGAGATTTTGTAGGGCAGATGGAATAGAGGAGCTGGCGAGGCCTAGGTATGGGAGCTGCGGAACGCTTGCGGCTCTGCCTGGAAGTATGTCTGTAGTCTGACTGCTGTGGGAATAGAATGACTCAAGGATAATTGCTTTCGGGTGTATTTTGTCTTGATCAGAAGGATTGATCTGCAGTTCTGGATCCATGGTGAGTTGATTATTTGATACAATCAAACCGAGTGTTTGTCTTAGTTTTACAATGAGGTAAACCTGTGTGAGAAATCCGTGAAAGAGAAAGCGAATGCATCAGGTGTCCTTAAATACTTTTGGGCAGAAAAGGGGTGTGTGCTTCAACAAAGAACCGTTATTTGACACCCATCTCCACAGGATGCCACCTCAGACCTCAGTGAGAGACTAGTCTCCAAACTTGATTGGACAGTACATTTACAGTGTCAAGTGACTCTGTAACGTCACCAGGCACACAGTAGGAAAGTTGTGCTCTCTCACACAGTCTTCCTCTTTCCTGCAGGGCTGCTGACCAGATCAGACCCTTTACATCGATGTTTAGTGAGTGTGTGTTAATTTTAAAGTTCTTTGGTTAAGGTCAGTGTTTGTAGGCTATTTTTTGTATGCAGATCCTGCTCATTTCAGTGTTGATGACAGTTATTAAAAACATCTGTTGGAATGATTCTTTCTTTCTCTTTTGATTTGATAAAGGAAACAATACTGAATGCAGCATCACTTCATATTCATCCACACAAAGCTGTATAAGTGAGTATTAGTTACTTTTCTAGCGCTGTTTAGTGTAAAACTATACAGCAGACTTTTGTTTTTACTTCTGAACTGAAGGAATACTGTATTTCAGATAACTGCATGGAGCTCTTCTGATACATGATATTTCTTTTGTTATTTTTCTCAGTAGCCTACAATATGATACAATCCTCACTATTACAGTGTTTTTTTTTCCCATCCAGCCACTGTCTGGATCACTGGAGATAGCTACGTCTGGCAGTGGGCTAAGAGAGCTACAAAGATCATACGGAACAGCCTTGGTGTTGATGATATCTACATCCACTGATTCGGCTGAGTGTTCTAAGGTGAAAGAGCCTTCTCCCCTTCTTCATCCAGTCTCTACGAGCCAGAGCAGTTCTGAATTATCATCCTCATCCACTGTGATGGGAATGACCTGGGAGATATCTCAAGTGTCAGCTTCATCACAGCAGAGGAGGGAACCTGCACCACCTCCATGTGTAGCATCCACACATGATGATCATCTTCTCTGGCACCACCTAGAGATGCAGGTGGAAGGCAGCTGCCAATGCGGGTACGATTGACAAGGTTTGTAAACAGACTTCAGTATTACCTTTTGACTTCGGGTCTTGCTGGTCAGCAGCTACATAATGAGATAACGAGCTAAGCTAACAAGCCAGACAAAAAAAAAATGATACCTGCTAAATAGCATTAAGTTAAAATAAAATGATAATAGAATGTCACTTACCAAAAAACTGTAGCACTGGTGTCTTGGACGGTCAGTTGGTACAATTATCTGCACAGCAAGCCATATTATTTGTCTGATATTTGTACAAAAAAACAAATCTCCAACCAGCTGGCTCCAGCACCCCAAAACATGGCAAGGAGGTCAAGTTGAGTGGCTTGCAGTGAGGCCCAGCTGACAGCCTGCCAGTCAAAGTGGCCATGCCCTTACTTATGCAGAAATTTAAGCCTTAATAACATTCAAACGTGATTGTTATTAAAAAAAAAATTCACCCCCTGCACAGTCAAAACTGTTAGCCTATTTATACCAGGCTGTAAACATGGTTATTTTAGCTGTAAAGTTAGGCATTTTAACATGGGAGTCTATGGGCATTTGCTCTGTTTTGGAGCCAGCCTCAAGTGGCCAGTTGATGAATTGCACTTTTTGGCACTTCCACATTGGCTTCACTCGTCAGCCCTGGAGGTTTCCGCTTGGCTGGTACTTTACACTGGTTGATATAGTAATTAAAAACACCAGTCAGGACAGAAGTATGTCCATTTTAAGTACTGAGAACACAAGATCTGGGCCTGCAGCTTTGCTGCTTTTCTGATTACACAGCAGACACCTGCCTTCAATCACAAATGGGGGACCCAGGGGGACTTCCACAGTAGCCAGACTCTTGTCGACAGGTTGAGATATTATGAAAACATCAGTAGAATTCATGAAGTTCATCATGGAGCCTGGGGTTATCATTACAGTTTGCAGACCCTGCCATACACCTCTGCTGTCCCTGTCCTGGAGTTTGCTTTCCAGCTTGTTTTTGTAGTGGGCCTTAGTTTTCCAAAATTCCCCCAGAAATTCTGAAATGGTGGATCTGTAGAGCTCTTTATTGTCCCTCTTGTATGCATTATTTTTCTTTCTGCATGCATTTTAATCTAATTCCTAAACATTGTCTTGAAAGGAATGCGCAAGGTTTCTGAGAGATAGCTCTGGGACATGATGGTGTTGATGTATCCCAGGGCCGTTTCTAGGGTTTGAGGACATTCTGGGCTTAGCCCAGACCTCTGTAGGGGGGTCTGGGGGAACTTCTCCAGGGATATCTTTTTTAAATAAACAAACTTTGTTTCAATGTTTTTTATGCACTCCGGACTCTTAATTTTCATTCATTCAAAGTACATGTTATAATTACTGAAAAACACCTCAAAAACTGTTGTTTATTTTCCAAATTAATTGGGACTTGAAATGTTAAAAATATAAGTAGTTAATAAAAGTAGTTTTTTTTAAATAATTATTGGTATTGATTAAAAAAAAAGAATGCTTCATTACTGCTCTCCTTTAACATTTTTTGACAAGAATTGGAAACACAATTGAATGTATTTTTATTAACTGTGGTGGAATGTAACGAAGTACATTTTCTAAGTACAATTCTGAGGTACTTGTAATTTACTTAAGTATTTCCATTTTATACTAGTTAGTGTGAGACACTGTTGCAGTCTTTGCTCTTTCATTATAAGTTCATTTTAAGTTGCAGTAATCTTCTCCCCTGCATGATTTGATAAACAGAAACCATTCAAATATCAAAATGTTCAGCTCTTCAAGGACATGTGTGCTTGTATTCAGCTTTAGTCCAGCATTTAAACGTTTTTAAAATATATGGCTTTTTTTTTTTTTTTTTTAATTTACATTGTAAGTTCACTGAGTATGTTAGGGAACCAATGGTCACCTGTGCGATTCTCATCTGCTGCGATTTCTACGAATATTACTACTACTTCTATTAGAACTACTACTTTAGCTACCAGTACTATCACTACTACAACAACTTTTCTGCTACTAATTCCCACTGTTTTCAGTGGTATTTTCAGGGGCAGATAGTAACTTGTTACAAATAACACATAAGTAAAGAAGTAGATTTTTTAAGGAACAAGTACGTTTTGGGTTCCTTTTTTTAAACATTATTTTTACTCTTTACTTCAGTATATTTTTGAGCCAGTAATTCACTTTTTTTTTTTTTTTTACCTTTTACTTCACTACATTGTTCACTACATTTGTTACAACTACATTGCTGTAAGTACTGCATGCCCCATCAAAAGATACTTGCCACTTGGCTTAACAACTTTTTTGGGGGAATCCCTGTATTGAAGTAAGTTGCACATGCTGTGGGTGAAAATAAGTTAGCTAGCTAATATATTAATGTTTCATGTGCAATGTTAATCTTTGATGTTTTGATAAGAAATTGATGGAGAGAGAATGGGAGATTATGCATATCTCAGTTGTATAGGCCATCATTTGACGACCTGCTCATCAAAACCTCATTTAACCTCCCATGGTTGATTGGATTAGTAAGTGCAGCTGTATCTCATTTGTTTTAAGATATTTCCTTATTTTTAACTGTTAATTTTTTACCTGGTATAAACCAGGATCATGGCGGCTCAGTGGGTACAGCTGACAGTTTGAATGAACTAATTGTTGACAAAACTATGTCATGCTCTCTAAGTAAGATTGGTATACACATGCAGGGCTTAGACATGTTAAAATTCTTCCTCATCCTTTCAGCATTGTGAGTTTTAGTAAACATGTACGTATATGCATAAACACATACTAACATACAAAATGCATTAGAGCTAATTTTGACAGCAGCAGCAGTTGTTGCTGCAAAACAGAATGGAGAATCCGTATCATTCTGTGTTGCACAATGACCGTTCGTTTCAGACTCCTATTTTTGTCATATCCACTTTTATGGTCTCAGTTTGAATAACTTTCTAAAATCTCTTTAAGCAGTGTCCACTATTGGACGTCAGGCAACAAACATAATACCCTAATCATCAGGGGTGGTTGTGACTCAGTGTGTGAATGTGTGAATGTGACTTGTCGTGTTAAAGCGTTTTTTAAGTGGTCGGAAGATGATGCTACTGGGGCATGTCACTGCTATAAGGGGGGGTGCCTGTTCTGCACTGATGTTCAGGTGGGTGGAGCATGTCAGGTGGCAACCACATGAACATCAGAACCCAAGGTTTCCCAACAGAACATTGCATTGTTACAAGCTGATCAATGTTATTCACTTAAACTGTCAGTAGTTTTAATGTTTTGGCTGATCGATGTATGTGTGCCTCAGTAAAGATGGATATACAACATGATCTATCATTAAGAATCATGTCCAGTTCATTCTACAATGAATTGTCAGCACAATTTGCTGTATTTGCCTAACATCTCTCATGCTTTTGTTAGAGTAGCAGTTTCATGGAAAGCACGAAAGCAACACATTTTATGTAATATGCTGTGCTGATACACTTATACAGCAAATATCTGCCTATTTTAATGTTAAAAGAGAGCCCCTGACCTAACTGTGGCTCCCTCTTCTTCTGCTTCTTCTTCTTCACACACACACACACACACACACACACACACACACACACACTTGAACATGGTACTTTTTAAAAAAAAAATCATACCCTCGACCAACACACCTCAATCAACACATTCTTTTAATAAATAGTATCATAAGGAAAACATAAAACAGACCAGATAAATTGTGTACATCTGAATGATTCATGTTTATCTTTTTAATCATTACAGAAGCAACTGAATCAATGAAGTCAGCAGCAGCACATTATACAAAGCTGAGGGGGCAGGCCAACAAGTCCAGATTACAAGGTGACTGGTTGAAGGGAGGGGTTGGGTTGGATGGGGGTTGTGAGGGGTCATAGCTGTGGCTTCCTAGTCCATGAACCCCCCATACCTCTTCTGTAGCTCGCTGCCATTCTCCCAGGCCCGTTTCAACATCCCCCCACTCTTGCTGCTGTCCACCAGCCACTCAGGCCTGCCCACACGCCTCATGAACCCTCCATAGCGCTTCTTGAGCCCACGGCCTAACACTGCCTCCAGCATGTCGCCTTGTGCCACCCCTCCTTCAGCCCGACGCATGAAACCTCCGTACCTCTTAACTGCCTCACCTCCCTGACCATTACCCTCATCACTGTGCTCAGTCGCAGCATTGAGAATCTTTAGGACCTCCAGGCGAACATTTTCTTCCTCATCCTGGTTTCCAGGATCCTCTAGTACCGCCTCCGGAGATGATGAACGACGAGACATGAAACCACCATAGCGCTTCATGAAGCCGCCATACTTCTTGGCCAGCTGGTGCTCCGGTGATATTGCATCCTCATCGTCAGCTGTCACGGTGCCTGCTGCTTCCTGTTCCTGCTGTTGACGGGGGTCAGTATTTATAAGAATGTGGTTTTCCTCCTCCAATAGGAAGTCCCGGCACAGGCGGAGCTGCTGGCTGTCCAACCCGCCCTCGCACTCGAGTGAGCATGTCTGGAAAAATTTAACTGATAATTATGACATTTCATAGTTAATCTTATCAACACAGTGTTTGCCAGGCACAGCATGCTGTCATGCTTCTATTGAAATATCAGTACCTGAATAACTAAGGTTTAATCAGGGAAGGAATTTTTTCATTTTCTACATTATGTAGGTATGTAAATGGCTCCACAGAGATTTCAGAAAACACATTTATTTGTGTTCTCTCTGAGAATGAGATGAGATGAGATGATAAATGTCAACCCTGTCTGTGTGAGTTGCATACAGAGCTGGAGTCAGGACATATTTTGTATGTAGATGGACATCAACAATCACTTTAAATGATTTTGTTCAGTTTAATTTAAAGATGAGAACACTTAAGACTTTAAGATTTGTTTTTATTTTTCTGTTGCTGGTTCAAACTTTTAGTACAACAGTCAGCCTGTATAAGAATTGCGTAACAGGTTTATAGCTAAATAATCATTGCAACGGATCTACTGCATTATGACTTTTTATGTGGATTTCAAAGTCATTCATTAAGTTTGTACCCAGAAACATAATAGAACTAAACATTTTGGCTAAGCCGACAACAAGGCTCTCAGTCACCAGTGAGGGGAGCTCACCTTTTAAAAACTACTGATTATGTCAGTGGCTATGATGATTCAGTACAGTCAGTTCAGTGTTAAATATTCAGTGTTAAATATTAATTTGAACATGTAGGGTAAATATGTCTAATTTTGCTGTTTTAGGAGGCACTACATGTTGAGTATTTCTTATTACCCCCAGTGACAACTCCAGAAAGCTGTATACAGTCGGCTGTTAATGGAAAAAGTGTGGAGTTTTATTGAGGACATTTACTAAGCAAAAAGGGTCTGATGAAGAGACACCACTGAGTTCTCTTATGAGAAATGAAGGACCCAGTTTTTGAATCTTGACCCATATTAGGGACTAAAAGTCAGGCCTGTGCTGCTTCATATACTATCCTCTTTGAAATCTCCCTTTTAGAAGTGCCCCAGTTTTATGGAAGTACAACACTAAGTTCTGGAATATACCTTTAAGGCATATGAGACTGACATTGATCTTCTCATCTCACTCTTGCAAAGAAATCAAAAAAGCATATTTCCATGTTCCTTTAAGAAATTATTCAGGAATGTTAAAGCTTTGATGCATTAAACGGGAAACTGATCATCCTGTAGCGTTTAATTATAAATATAATAAATATAAACTAAATTCAGCTTCTAGCAAGAAAGAAAAGCTATTTAAAGATGACTTCTTTGGTTTTAGGAGACTGTGATGCGCTCACTATGAAATGCCTCTTTACAAATGTTTCACTTGAGACATTAATAACCTGAGAACATGAGAATGAAATGCATTTTAGGCTGTATAAAATTCATTATAATTAATTTTGAGAATGATTCTCCCATCAGCCCTTCAAGTGAATCACGGCAAAATGAAATACTTGTCAACTCTGGATTTGTTCAGATTTATCGTGGTAGGAGAGTTGTCTGTGACATTAGCATTCAAATCGAGAAGAAATTCAAATTCCATCAATTTATTAATTTTTAATCATGTATTCTATGTGGCTAATTCCATCCATCACTCTTCATTTTCCCACTGTAATTGTAAATTGCTTTAAGCTTGACAGTAGTGCTTGATGAATAGTTACTGAAATTTAAATGGAGCGAGAAACACATGGAAAAGCTCTGTCATCTATATTGTGTGCGTTGCACTCCAGATTGTGCTCACAAAAGAGAGAAATAGTGAACAAGGGAGAAATTACAATCGTTAACAGATTCTTTGGGAGAACACAACAGGCTGTTTTATCGATGACATCCCTCATTTACTCTCAACAGCTTAGAAAAGACAGTTTCTCTGTTGAAACCATCTGTCCCAGCCTGTTCCTCACCCAGTGACACAGCATCCTCTTCGTCTAATGGTAGCCTCCCCGTTGTGTCCCGCATAGCCCCACCCACTCATCCCAGTCATCCTTTAACTATGTGAGTCCATATAACCCCGGTGGCAGGAATACAATCAGACTAAAGGCATGCGCTGGGCCCTGGGGGCTGCATGTTGCCAGGATAACTTGCTCCAAATCTTATATGTGTCATTGGATTTCACTTATTTGATGGCAGGGAGGAGGGATTCTTGCTGAGCTTTCAGTGCCGCTGGCTGATGAAGACAGAATTAATGAACAGGAAAATTGAATTGAGGACATACTGGCACTTTAGGGGCTGAGAGGGTGTTGGGTACCAGCACCCTCTGGAGGCCATAATGGGAAGTATACAAAAAGCAATGATGGTGAAAAGAAGGAAAAGGGACAGTAAAAACCAAATATGGGCTGATTCCAAGATTGAACATTATTTGGATTTCAATCTGTCTTTTCCCTCCTTCCAGCAGTCACAGGTTTCTCTCTGAAACATTTGTGCAAAGTGTAAAGAATTCAAACTAAATCCATATTCTGTGGGTCAGAGAATTTCAAGGCATTTCCAAAATCTTCATTATTTTTTTAAAGGACGGAGGCCCTCTCCATTGTTGAAGATTATACAAATATGACTTCTCTATATGTCTAGTTTTTTGGACACTTACATCAATGTCATTTAAGACAATTACATGTATCAGTTAAGCAAAGATGTTAATATTGCAGAGGTACAAAGGTGAGCATTAACCCAGTCAGACATCATATGTGAAATATAGAAATAAAGTCATGAAATTTACAGAATGTAAATGTATATGATTCACACTGATGATTCGCATTTGACACAACATCTAAATTATTTCAGATTTGAGAGAACACTTAAATGTACATAAAACATAAAATAGAGGAGGGGGCATGGGAAGTAAAGAGAATAAAGAAGTAAGAGGAAAGGAAAGGGAAAAAAAACCCTTTAAGTTTTACATACTGGCTTGAAGCCTACCATCATTCCAGCCACATATGGGCTGAGGGAGGAGGGAGGGATCAAATGGGAAAGGATGATGGGTGAGGAAGGGGAGAGGAGGAATTGAATGCAGACAGAGGGAAACATGGAGAAGGGACTAATATAGTATATTCTTAAGTCTTTGGGACAGTAGTTTATTGTCATAAGTTATCTAATAATTGAAGACACAGAGATGAGAGTGTGAAAAGAGGAGAGGCGCCGTAATGAAAGACTGTGTGTTTTACTTAATATATTATAATAATAGACTTCAATAAGGAGCAGCCCAGTACCATTATTAGTTGGTCCCTGGATATATTA
Organism: Epinephelus moara; assembly: GCF_006386435.1. Lineage (NCBI taxonomy): Eukaryota > Metazoa > Chordata > Actinopteri > Perciformes > Serranidae > Epinephelus > Epinephelus moara. The sequence goes on from NC_065526.1 coordinate 40,417,896, forward strand.
TAGCTGATAAAATGAGGAGGAGAAACCAGACTGCTGCGCCTGTTCCTCACACTGCCTTAGTTTAATTCTGTAATTGACTGATGATCGAAGTGGCCAGAGGAAGACACCACACTGTCTCTGTAACCTTGCTGATTTCACCTTATCAATTATATACGTTGTCTCTGTGTTGGAAATGTGAATCATTTCATAGTAATACTGAAATACAGTGACATTACCAGGGAGGTGAAACCGGATTGCTGTCCCAGCAGACGGTACACGCACAGTGCGCACTCCTTCCCGCATTCAGTTCCAACCACCAGCGATACACAAGCACCCAACACCAACATCCACACGCAGCTGCAGTGTGCGGAGGCAGCCATAGACTGTTGACACACAAAGACAAAAACACAAACATTACAAAAAGTTCAACCTTTGTCAGACTGTTAACATCATTTTCCAAAATGAAGTAACAGAGCCATTTAGTAATTTCAACTTACTGTTGCCACTACTATCACTACTAAGTCTGCTTCTGCCGCTGTTAGCAGCCTGTTATTACGTGAAATCAATCATTAACACAGGTATGTATGTATGGACAGCATAAAGTCTATCTGCCTATGCTGGATGCTGTGGGTGATGTGAGGGCATGACTATGAGTCTCAGAAACATCAGTTGTAGTAATTGTGATAGTAACTGTAACAAATGTAGCAGTAGTAGTACTTATTACTTACTTATTAATAATTGGAGTAAAAGTAGCAGTTTCCTGTCATCACGGAGCCTTACCTCTGTTGTCTGAAATAATACTCGAGCTGTTCTATGCTTTCCTCGGCCGCGCGTGCCCTCTGGGGTACCGGCAAAATGGTAAACTGTTAAGGGGCACGAACGTGTGCACCCAATATATGTGCGCACAGCTCCCTGTGTTGTACACGGTGGGCAGAGCGGTCACGGTTCAGCCAATCAGCAAACAGACACACACAGAGCTTGTTCTCTCTTCCCTCACTGTCCGCGCGCTGACACCGGTTTTCCGTGGCACAAGTGTAGTCCGCTACATAGACGGTCAGTGCGTCAAAAGGTCGAGAAAAACAACGCCCCTTAAACTCTTGCTGAGTCCGCTCAAAGTGCTCGATGAAGCGCTGCGGATGCTGGCTCGCGGTTTGCTAAAGTACTTTTTGTGGCTTACGTCACCGGGGATAATGGGGGGGGGGGGGGGGGGGGGGG
>NC_065526.1:40419178-40422794 GCF_006386435.1 Epinephelus moara
GGGGGGGGGGGGGGGGGGGGGGGGGGGGGGGGTTAATAAGCGTAACGATGTCACGTTGACAGCCCCAACCCCTCCCCAGTTCTCCGTCTTTATCACTCACAGCTTTTTTTCTGTCACACGTCGGACTCCAACAAGTCATTTGTTTAGCCTATTGCTTCTCAGGAAGTCTGTGACATAGATAATAAATGGCAGCCTACCATAGAGGTTTTGTGTGATTATATTTCATGTGTCTCTAGGCGTGTCTGTGTGTGTGTGTGTGTGTGTGTGTGTGTGTGATACAATATAATTGAGACATGTTTATCCTAAACAAAAATGAATAAACACATACAAGCTTTCTGGCGTCTCTGGGCCAGCATAAACAACTCTGCAGGATTGAAAATCTTACATGCTCCAGCCACTGCTTTCCTGACTACAGCTATTCATTATGTTTTAATTATTAAGATTCTCTTTTTAAATGGCTGATCACAGATGGGAAAACCATTCATGCGCTACTGCAATCCACAGTCTGTAAAACATGCAGTAAAACCCACCTACTGTTCTGTTCAGTGTATAAATCTTATGGGAGCTTTTACATGCCTGTGACATGATTAGAATCAGAGGAAATGTGCCCTAGAGGTTGATAATAGAAATATTTTCAAACTTCATAACTGTATGGTCAGTAACCACTGGTATAAACTAGAAAGAGCATTTCCTGCAGAAAATGCGTGTGGATGCTGAATGCTGAAATGAAAGAAAATGCTGAAATGCTGGAAATGTAGAAACATCAAAAAGAGAAACCAGAAACTTCTGAAAATCCTTTAGGAGCTAAATGTTTTGACATTTGAGCATTTTCTGCAGCTGCAAGTATGTCGAAGCAGTAAGTAATCAAAATATGCACAGGAGAAGTAGTAGTAGTGGTAGTAACCACAGGAGTAGAAGTAGCTGTAGAAGCCGCACTACTAATAGTAGTAGTAAAACCAGTAGTAGCAGTAGTAGCAGTAATTTATATGTTAAAAAGTATAAAAAGTAGAAGCATAAACGTACTTAAAGAACTGAACACTTTGACATTTGAATGGTTTTTGTAGCTGAAAGTATGCAGAAGTAGTAATTAATCACAAAATCTACAGGGTTACTAGTAGTAGTAGTAGCAGAAGTAGTAGAGGCAGTCATAGTAATAACAATAGAGGTCATGGTTATAGGCGTCATAGCAGTAGCAGTGATAATATGAAAATATATATATTATATCTCTATGTGTTGGTGTGTCAGAGCGGCAGTACCCGTACCACTAGTATTACAGAAACAGGCAGAAACTGAAGGAGGTCTGATCAGCTCATCGGAATCACCTGCTGATAAACACAGAGAAGCCTGATAAAGGATGTTTCTAAACATGCACACGTGGTTGCCATGGTAATTAATGAGGGACACCTGTGTGTGTGTGTGTGTGTGTGTACACACACACACACACACTATACTCTTACACGAACACTACTATATCCTCTTACATGCACAATCATACCCTCATACATACACCACTAGGCCTATACTCTTACACAAACACTACTATACTCTCTTATATTTATCATCATGTTTTCTTTTATTTACTGTCAGACTCTTAGTGTAACAGAGGATAATATTATATGTATGTAAGTATGATAGTATGTACATGAAAGTAACAGTATATGTTAAACAAATTCTAATATATGTATGAGAGAATAATATTATATTTGAAACAGAATAATAGCATATGTAAGAGAAATTAGTTGTACATGTGAATGCAAATAATCATGTGTAAGGAACAAAATAACAGTGAATGTAAGACAGAATGATAGGGTAGGCTATGTGAATGAGAATAGTGGTTTGTGTGAGAGAGTTTGATTGAAACGGAAGGGAGTTTGATTGAAACGGAAATAAGACTGAATTCTCAGTTCCTGATTGGTTATTTTTGATGAAGCGAGAAGTAGGCCCGCCTTCCCAATCATAATATGAGAAAATGGCGGACCGGGAGCGACAGTGAAGCTGTTGGCCTCTGACTGTCCACACAAGCCACTGAGCAGAGCGGAGCGCCCGCGGAGGCTCGCGCACTGCAGCGCTTCACGGCCTGGACACACCGGACGCGGAACCGAAGCGCAGCGCCCAGCAGCGGAGGCAGTTTTCAATCGGCGCCCTTGACTGTCCACACACTGAATGAATAGGGCATATTGTTCTGACCATTTTATTTATGGCTGTAGGCTCGGTGACACAAAATTAAAATTGTAATGAAGTGATTAGGGTATTGAAAAATGTGTTCGGTTATGCATTGTTGTGTTATTTTAAATTATAAACATGGTATTTTCTCCTCACGTTCCACAGTGCGTGCTGTTGTTATTTTATTTTGAAAATTGGCCGGATTCTCTCGTCTTTTCTGTGTCCGACTTCCTGTTTGGTACGATCCGCTCTATCCAGCTTGACAGAAGCTCTCGCAGCTCGCGTGAAAAATAGACCAGACGCCGAACTTAGCGCTGCAGTGTGCGAGCCTCCGCGGGCGCTCCGCTCTGCTCAGCGGCCTGTGTGGACAGTCAGAGGCCAACAGCTTCACTGAGTCGCTCAAGGTCCGCCATCTTTTCATATTATGATTGGGAAGGCGGGCCTTTTTCTCACTTCATCAAAAATAACCAATCAGGAACTGAGAATTCATTACTATTTCCGTTTCAATCAAACTCTCACACAAACAACTATTCTCATTCACATACCCTATCATTCTTACATTCACTGTCATTTTGTTCCTTACACATGATTATTTGCATTCACATGTACAACTAATTTCTCTTACATATGCTAGTATTCTGTTTCAAATATAATATTATTCTCTCATACATATATTAGAACTTTGTTTTACATATACTGTTACTTTCATGTACATACTATCATACTTACATACATATAATATTATCTTCTGTTACACAAAGAGTCTGACAGTAAATAAAAGAAAACATGATAAATATAAGAGAGTATAATAGTGTTTATGTAAGAGTATAGTGGTGTATGTATAAGAGTATGATTGTGCATGTAAGGGGGTATAGTAGTGTTTGTGTAAGAGTACAGTGGTGTATGTATGAGAGTATGATGTTACATGTGAAACCAAGTAAGAATTTATTCTCAAAGGGCCTCTCATAGAACACTGATTGGAACACAGAACGACTGCTTGAAAAAGATGGTGTAGGTTCTTAGGTAGTATTCTTAGGTTCTATTGTTAAAACCTCTTGACCATGAGCACCCCAAGATGTTGCTGAACACAAAGATATATCATTTGTGTGGATAAAGCTAAAGCTGAGCTTCTAGTTCAGTTACCCAGCCACAGACCCGGCGGCATGGGCGGGCATTGGGGGGCAGTGCCCGCCCACAGAGTCAGCTGTGCCCGCCCTCGACTGGAAGCTGTTTATTTTTGGGGGGTTTTGTTTTTTAACTCAGAGTGGCCAACTCTCTCTTATTCCTATCTTGTTTTGACGATCATACAGTTCAACCAATCCAACCAACAAATTAAGTCAACTTTCAGCCAATTACAGACAGAGGGGGGCGGGTGCTGACTCATTCATTCATGGACAGCATCGATAATTAATATCGCCGCGAGGCGCGAGCTATGGATATCCGGAATTATTTC
>NC_065526.1:40429674-40432351 GCF_006386435.1 Epinephelus moara
ATATTATTACTTTCATTAATGTTGTTGTAAGCTACTGTCATTACCGTCTGTCCTGCATCTCTCTCTCTCTCTCTCTCTCTCTCTTTCTGTCTCATTGTGTCATACGGATTACTGTTAATTTATTATGCTGATCTGTTCTGTACAACATCTATTGCACGTCTGACCGTCCTGGAAGAGGGATCCCTCCTCAGTTGCTCTTCCTGAGGTTTCTACCGTTTTTTTCCCCCGTTAAAGGGGTTTTTCTGGGGAGTTTTTCCTTATCCGCTGCGAGGGTCCAAAGGACAGAGGGATGTTGTATGCTGTAAAGCCCTGTGAGGCAAATTGTGATTTGTGATATTGGGCTTTATAAATAAAATTGATTGATTGATTGACACCTTGAATCACACAGCCGAAGAAATAACTTGGTGCTAGTGGGACTCAAGGAAGGCTTACTGGACACCACTGACGCCGGGAAAGAGCTGACGGAGATCATACGCTACATTCTGNGAGGCAAATTGTGATTTGTGATATTGGGCTTTATAAATAAAATTGATTGATTGATTGACACCTTGAATCACACAGCCGAAGAAATAACTTGGTGCTAGTGGGACTCAAGGAAGGCTTACTGGACACCACTGACGCCGGGAAAGAGCTGACGGAGATCATACGCTACATTCTGGACCTGCAGGAGACAGACCCGGTGCCCGAGATTGACCGACATCACAGGAGTCTTCGCCCTCGCCCAAGCCCGACAGACCCTCCAAGGCCGTACATAATTCGCTTGCTGAAATGGAGCGACCGCCAGCTGATACTGAGAGCAGCAGCCGAGAAGAAAAGCCTATCTTGGAAAGGCAAACAAAAGAAGAGAAGGAAGTGGGGGGGTGGGGGGTGGGGGGGGGTCATGAGGGCACATTTATGTCTAAGTATGTTTATGTTGACAAAGGAGTTCTGGTCTAGTGAGGTCTATGCCCGCAACCAGTTGCTGCTGGGTCACAGACAGAGGAGAGATGTGTTCTCCTCGTGAGTGTTGTTTAGGTTGTTGCCTAGTGGCAATATCGTGGGTTTTTTTTGTGTGGTGTGTTTGTACAAGTGTATGTTTTGTTGTTTCCCCTATCCCTAGAGGTGCAGAGAAGGCTTGGTGCAAGCTATGGGAAAAATACACAAAGTGCTGGCATAGATATTCATTATTGTAACATTTAAATGGGCCCAAGTACAATCAAAATGAATGTTGAAACTGAAATGATATAAAATACATCTCACCTAAAATCTCTGGCATGTGATGTTGCAATGCTACAACAAACACATTTGCATGAGGTAGAATCACAGAAATTAAAACAAAGGTGGGTTGACCAACTGTTTGTGGCCCCAGGGACCAGTGCTTCATGGGGTGTATGTATTTTAATTTCTAAAAAAGTCTCTTTCAAATTAACTAACTTAATTGCTGATAAGGAAGGCAGATATGTTGTGGTGTCTGGGCTACTTGAGAATAAAAAATATACTTTTGCTAATATATATGCTCCTCATACTGGTCAGGTGACATTCCTGTCGGCACTAGGTGTCCTGCTGGCTAGGTTCACTGGGAATCCTATCGTAATTGGAGGAGATTTTAACTCTGTTGGTGATCCAGTGATGGATTGCTCTAGTTGCCCCCTCCCGGCAGATGCTGCCATGTCTGCGGCGTTCGATATTTTGATATCTATAGGCGTAATTGATATATGGCGTTGCATTAACCCTAATTCCTGTGAGTATACATTTTATTCCAAGGCCCACAATTCATACTCTAGGATAGACTATCTGCTCATGTTAAGTAAGTTATTAGAAAATGTGATCAATGCAGAGATCCACAATATATTAATTTCGGATCACGCACCGATCTCTGTATTATTTTCTCCCTTCTCAAACACTCATAAAACAAAAAGGTTTTTGTTTTATGAGTGTTTGACAACACCTTGTTAAGGGATGAGAAGTTTGTCTCATTAGTTAAGGATAAAATATTGGACTTTTTGCTGTAAATATGAGTTCTGTCTCTTCTGTACAGATGGTCTGGGAAGCTTTCAAAGCTACATGTAGAGGTTGGATCATTGCTTATTCTACCTTCAAACAGAGACAAAGTTGTGAAAGAAAGAATATCTTGATGAAGGAACTTAAAAACTTGGAACTTAAAAAGTCATTGTGTCTTATTAGATAAGAATTGCAAGCTTTTTACATGCAAGAAACAACTTTTGCATTATATAAACTAAAGCAAAGACATTTTGAGAATGGTGACAAGGCTGGCAAAATGCTAGCACTCAGACTGAAACAAATGGAGAGCAAACACATGATTCCTGCCATCCATAACAATGTAGGAACTTTAATAAGTGATCCGAAACAAATTAACATGTCTTTCCAAGGGGGCCCAGCCCGAACCAGCTACATGGGCTCGTCTCCCTGCAGGCCCACCACCCGCAGAGGGATCCAGAAGGGTTCGGTGCAGTGTGGATCGGGCAGCAGACCAAGGCGGGGGCCTTGGCGGTCCGATCCTCGGCTACGGAAATTGGCTCTTGGGACATGGAATGTCACCTCTCTGGCGGGGAAGGAGCCGGAGCTTGTGGAAGAGGTTGAGCGCTACTGGCTAGATATAGTCGGCCTCACCTCGACACATAGTTCCGGCTCTGGAACCCAAGTCCTTGAGAGGGGTTGGACTCTCTCCTTTGCTGGA
>NC_065526.1:40433547-40448791 GCF_006386435.1 Epinephelus moara
TGAACCTCGGATTGAGGAGGAGCAATGTGGTTTTCGTCCCGGACGCGGAACCGTGGACCAGCTCTTTACCCTCGCCAGGGTGCTGGAGGGGGCATGGGAGTTCGCCCAACCAGTCCACATGTGTTTTGTGGATTTGGAGAAGGCTTACGACCATGTCCCCAGGGGCATCCTGTGGGGGGTGCTCCAGGACTCCCTTCAACAGCCAGCAGTAGCTATATCGCTGGATGCTGAAAAAGCGTATGACAGAATAGAATGGCCATATTTATTTTTCACATTGACTAAACTTGGTTTTGGTCCAACTTGTATACATTGGATTAAGCCTCTTTATCATAATCTGACTGCCCATGTCAAAACAAATGGTATGGTATTGTCACCCCTCCAGCTTTTTAGGTCTACCAGACAAGGCTGTCCAGCTTCTCCATTTATTTTTATTCTAAAGTGCAACACACACCGCCGCCATACGCCACGAGTCAAAATGCCCGCCTCCATTATATTCTATGAAGCAACCCACACTGGCGCCGGCCAACGCGCCGCACCACTCTGCTTCAGCCCACTGCTCTATTTCCAGCTTGGCTGGCGCTCATGGCGGCACTGCGAGAAAAGCCTTTTATGTACGTTTTGGCCGCCGTAGTATCAAAACCGGTTGTTTCAAATTTTTAATAAGACGACTCTGATAAGAAACTCACCCGTGAAATCGAAGTTGGTGTTGCCTCAAAGTTTTTCCTCTTCTTCTTCCGTTACTAGCAGTTGGCAACCGTTGGCAACTAGTGTAGGTACAGCCACCTGGAGGGCTGGGGTGGGAAATACACGTCAATGGTGCCGCTGCACGCCACTGCCAGTGTGTGTTGGGGGGCGGCACTTGACGGCCACAGCGCCGCGCCGGCGGCGGTGTGTGTTGCACTTAACACTTGAACCGTTAGCGTGTGCAATTAGAGCCAATCCTAACATAACTGGTATTAAGCTGTTTGAATATGATTTCAAAGCTAATCTGTATGCTGATGACATTTTGCAAACACTATCCTACCCTGATATTTCAGTCCCTCATCTCTTAAGGCTCATTGATGAATTTGGTCAACTCTCTGGGTATAAGGTTAAGTGGGCAAAGAGTAAGACCATCCCTCTTAACCATTTCACAACACAAGCCGATCTAGCCTTCACTCCAATTATCTGGAAGAAACAAGGGATGAAATATCTTGGAATTACAATCAAATCTTCACTTGAAAACTTATATGAATTGAATGGAGGTAAGCTTTTGAAAACAATAAAAGAAGACTTTAAGAGATGGACAACACTGCCTTTATCATTGTGGGGAAGAGCAGAAGTAATTAAAATGAACATACTGCTGAGACTATCATTCCTCATGTCCGCAATCCCTCTAAAGTTTCCTCAGCAGTGGTTTAAGGAAATAAATACATTATTTATTATTTTTTTGTGGAGAGATAAAAAACCAAAAATAAGCTTGAAAAAACTAACCATCTCGAGAAAATTGGGGGGCTTAGATATATATTCATATTACTTATCCTATAATGGCAGATATGTATTATCTTGGGCATATGCAAGACATTGCCTAGAAGGGAGCTGGATGTGGCTGGAACAAAAAATTATTGCTGAAAGTAACAAAAATGTTTCTCTAGCTTCTCTGTGGTGGTACAGACATAGGGCCATATCCATACCGTCATCTTAGGTTACACCTTTACTTTCAAAATCTGTGTCACTGTCAAACAGTAGCAGGCAGATGACAAGCAGCCAAGAGAAAGATGATGAGGATAACATTATTTACCCAGGAATAAATCATTCATTCATTTCTGTGTGGAAATATTATTGATTTTGGAGAAAATACGGTACAGCATGTACTTCTTTAAGTACATGCTGTATGTAAACAATGCTGTTGAGATAAAATACAACGTACCTCCTCAACGGGCATCTCAATCCACTAACTTTTTGTAGCAACATTACCTGCTCTGTAATGAGCTAAATGTTGAGCTGAAAACATGTGCATGCAGGCTGGCGAGTGAGAATAAGTATAAACAATTCATGCAGTGCCATGCTCAAACATTTTGCTGGGCAGGTGCTCAAGTAGAAAAAAAAGGGCATCCCTCCCACAAAAATTGTGCACATGCAAAGTGCACCTTGTTTGGAGGTTTCTATCTGCCAGTACCAGAGGATTTCTTGAGGCCTAAATACACAGTACATTTGTGCACAGTAATGAGCCATGGAAATGTCTGTCTTGTTTTCATATGACGTGTCTAAATATCTATACTATATACACCTGCTACATATACACAGTCACTCTCTACATTTATCATTTATTTATAATAAGAAACTATACTGACAACAATGGCAAATTGTGCACACTTCAGTCATCTATAAAGTAAATAATCATTCAAAATCAACAAATCTTTACGCAGAATTGAAAAACATTGACCTCTGCATAATTGAAATAATAAACCAACCAACCAACCAACCAACCTACCTCTAAACTACATAGTAGGCATTTGTTCATCAGCAACAATCAGGCCAAGTGGGTTCTCCTCTCCTCTTCTCTCATTCTCCAGTCCTTTCCTTTTCTCTCCTCTTAATTTGTTCTCTTCCTCTCCTCATGCTCTTCTCCTCTTTTCTTTGTAAACAGTCACACACTAATCCTCACAGTTATAGTATCTTCTCAATAAGAGAACTTCTCAATAAGAATCCCAGAGAACAGAAATGTGCAACTCTCCTTTCCTCCTCTGCACTTTTTACGCACTGCAGCCCCAAACTGCATGAGAGATGGAGAGGACGTGCAGCAGGTTAGGGTGATTAAGGATAGAGATGGAAATGTATTGACAGGTGCCAGAAGTGTGATGGGAAGATGGAAAGAGTACTTTGAAGATCTGATGAATAAGGAAAATGAAAGAGAACAAAGAGTAGAAGAGGTGACCATTGTGGAGCAGGAAGTAGCAAAGATTAGTAAGGATGAAGTGAGGAGGGCACTGAAGAGTGGAAAGGCAGTTGGTCCTGATGATATACCTGTGGAGGTATGGAAGTGTCTACGAGAAGTGGCAGTAGAGTTTTTCACTAGGTTTTTCAACAAGGTCTTAGAGAGTGAGAGGATGCCTGAGGAATGGAGAAGTGTGCTGGTGCCGATTTTTAAGAATAAGGGAGACGTGCAGATCTGTGGTAACTACAGAGGGATAAAGTTGATGAGCCATACAATGAAGCTGTGGAAAAGAGTAGTGGAAGCTAGACTCAGAGCAGAAGTGAGCATCTGTGAGCAGCAGTGTGGTTTCATGCCAAGAAAAAGTACTACAGATGCAGTAATAGCTTTGAGGATGTTGATGGAGAAGTACAGAGTAGATTAAAGGGAACTGCATTGTGTCTTTGTAGATCTAGAGAAAGCATATGACAGGGTGTGGTATGAGGAAGTCTGGAGTAGCAAAGAAGTATGTTAGAGTGGTGCAGGACATGTACTGTATGAGAGCTGTACCCAAGTAGAACTGTGAGGTTACAGGGAGCAGAAATAAAGAATGTGGAGGATTTTAAGTACTTAGGGTCAACAGCCCAGAACAACGGAGAGTATGGAAAAGAGGTGAAGAACATGTGCAAGCAGGTTGGAACGGGTGGGGAAAAGTGTCAGGTGTGATGTGTGATTTTTTTTAATTTTATATACTTTATTAATCCCCCTGAGGGGAAATTCAATTTTTTTCACTCTTTTTTTTTGTCATTAACACACAGGTCCGAAAGACACACACATGCACAAACAGGACCTATACATGCACAAAGTGGAGAGATGTCAGAGTGAGGGGGCTGCCTTGGTCAGGCGCCCCGAGCGGTTGGGGGGTTCAGTGCCCTGGCACCTCTCCAGCCACCAGTCCATGCTCCATATTTGGCATACGGGGACTCGAACAGGTGACCCTCTGGTTCCCAACCCAAGTCCCTATGGACTGAGCTACTGCCGCCCGATAGAAGAGTACCAGCAAGATTAAAAGGAAAGGTGTACAAGACGGTGGTAAGACCAGCAATATTGTTTGGTTTGGAGACAGTGGCACCGAGGAAAAGACAGGAGGCAGAGCTGGAGGTAGCAGAGATGAAGATGTTGAGGTTCTTTTTGGGAGTGACGAGGATGGATAGGCAGGGGCGTTGTTTCAGCAAAAGCTAAGGTATAGCAATATGACATGACGTCACAGAGCTACTGATGATGGAGTTTCAAAAATATGAACTTATATAAAACTTCACTTTGGTCTGTGACCTGTCAGAAGTACATACTATGCTATTGAAAACTGTTTCAAAGGACATGAAGCTGTTTCTCACATTCATAATACCTCATGTCTGCATGTAATGCACGACTTGGTGAGAGCAGTGAAAACATCAGACCAATTTCGGCGCATATTTCAGCACCACGGACAGCGAGCAGACGTTTAATTACCATTAGTCATGTGTTTAACTTCACAGAAAATAAAGAAATAAATTAATTACAAGCTCATTTCTAGAAGATAACCAAGGGGTCCGGTGTATGAAACACAGTAAAAGAAAGGCCAATTTGGTACAATACTGTATAGGCGAATTCATTGGAGTGTCTCCAGAGACCGAAAATACAAGCTTAAAATGCAGACATGAAGAAAAAACCCCCACATACAATCAGACAGGCTTCAAGACATCATTTAGACAGGCTGTCTACAGCAGCAGAGCAAAAATGCTTTTACAACACACAGACAACTCACATAAGTCATAACTCGCGGAGGAGCGAAGTGGCGAACAATTTGATTCAATAACACTTGTATTCACTAACACTCGTATTCACTGATGAGCATATTATTGACCTATTTAAGTGCAATACAATGAAAACAACCAGCCAGCGCACCTCGTACTATCTAACATATCACATCTGATCACTTGCAACAAATATGAAGGACACTCACAAGTAAGATGACTATAGAACCTCTCTCTTTTTTTTCCTCCCGATTCCAAGGTATGGCAGCTGCCATACCTTGCCATACCAAAATGACGCCTATGTGGATAGGATCAGGAGTGAGTACATCAGAGGGACAGCTCATGTTAGATGTTTTGGAGATAAAGTCAGAGAGGCCAGACTGAGATGATTCGGACATGTTCAGAGGAGGGATAGTGAATATATCGGTAGAAGGATGCTGGGGTTGGAACTGCCAGGCAAGAGGCCTAGAGGAAGACCAAAGAGGAGATTTATGGATGTAGTGAGAGAGTCAGTGTGAAGTCAGTCGGTGTCAGAGAAGAGGATGTAGAGGAAAGGGTTATATGGAGGTTTAGATTTAGATATGGAGATTCGCTTAAATTCATTATCAGAGATGCAACATGGGAGATGTAAATATCATATTAAATTGAATTTTGGTTTAAAAAGCCATGGAAATGGGAAAGCAATTTGGCGTCTGTCTCTGCTTACATTGGGCAGTTGGTGAACCAGAATCTGCCAGAGAGTTGGAGGGAGACAGTGTGGTTTTGTGCCAGACCAGCTTACTTGATGTTAAACCTAACAGTGGGTTATTGCCTAACTTAGACAGGCTTTAATGAGTTGTTTAAATTGTGGTCTAATTTCTCATCAGTGACAAACAATGCTGAGGCTTAGGGCAAACACTATCCTTACCTGACACATCAGGGAGATGTGATGCACCTCTGCAGAGCACTCGATTTGCGTGCAGCAGCCTCAAGAGAAGTTGGAGAGGATGGGGCAGGGGCTCGACTTAAATGCAGTTCAAGTAGGAGAGACTCATTCTGAATGGAAATATTATTTATTCACTTGTAAGAAATGTGAAAAGTCTTAAGCAGGGTGATAAAGCTGTACTGTGGAACCCCCCAGACTCTAAACGCTGGTGGTTGTAAAGGTGGTGGAGATTAGATGAGAAGAAGATGAAGAAGTGCTGATGATTTGGATAAGAAGAGAAGTGGGCTTTTGGTCAGATCTTCCTGGACTCTGGATACAATTTGGGTTGGGAACCGGAGGGTCGCCTGTTCAAGTCCCCGTCCGGACCAAAAATGTGGAGCGTGGACTGGTAGCTGGAGAGGTGCCAGTTCACCTCCTGGGCACTGCCGAGGTGCCCCTGAGCAAGGCACCGAACCCCCCAACTGCTCGGAGCGCCTGTCATGGGCAGCCCACTCTGACATCTCTCCATTTAGTGCATGTATAGGTCCAGTATGTGTGTGTTCGGACCTGTGTGTGATTGACAACAGAGTGTAAAATTGAATTTCCCCTCGGGGATTAATAAAGTATATAAAATAAAAAATAAATAAATAAATAAATAAATAAAAAAAAATGGCTGGAGGTGAATGGGATGGAGGAGGGCACGACAGTTCTGCCTAAAATGACAGCTGATAGCGGTAGCGGTGAGAGCAGATTTTAGTTTGATGGGATAAGTAGAACAGTGAACACCCATAGTCAGCTGATTGGAGAAGCAGCGGGGGTGGGAAGGAGAGAATTGTGAATGGATTAAGCATAAAGAAAGTCTTCCTCATAGAACTTACACTGGGACATTTAAAAACTAAAATATAAAATATTAAAAGAAACAGAAAAAAACATGTATTGTTAAAAGGACGCTTATCCAGACAGAGGGCAAAACGGCAGGTGCTTGAGCACCTGGGGTTTATCTGTGTGTGTCTGAATACATGTAATCTGTACTACCTGCTGGGCTAATTAGTGACAAGTAAAAAAAATTGTTTTGTCTGTGAACTTGAGAGTTATCATTGGAGCTAATTTAATACTTTTGTTAAATGATCATGGTTTTAGTCCATGTTTTATGGCTTTTGGGAGAAGTCTGCCTTCAAGTTTTATTGAAAAAAGAGGATGGTTTAGGTTAAGAAAAGATGTCTTCCGGAAAGATTTCTCTCTCTCTCTGTTTTTTTTCTTACTTTTTCTCTCCCACACACACCCTTTTTATTTTACTAATTACATCGTTTCTTAGTTGCTTGCTTATTCATTTTTCTTGTTCTTCCACCTCCATAATAATTAAGGCACATAAGAACAGTTAGGGCTGTGTCTGTTCTGTGGCAGCTGGAGCACAAATCGGGGGACTACGACAGATCTCTCTGGAACGTCAGCAGGGGGAAGAAAGGCTGGGTCAACTCACCCCTCCTCTCAATCAATACCACACGGGATCAAGTCCGCATAGGGCCAGCTCCCTCTTATAAGTGTCTGTGGGTGACACAAAGCTGGAAAGATCAGTCAAAATAAAGAAACACAACCAACCTATAATAATAATAATGATAGTAATAACCAAAATAAATAATCTGCAGACAAAACAACATGGAAACTGCAGTTGTAACAATAACCAACAAAAATCAATAACCATAAGATGCAAAAATAACCTGGATGATCCTGCCGGACTTTCCTTGCTGTCCCGTTCCGGAGTTTTCTGATGGCGCCCCGGACTTCTTTGCCGCTGGTGGACGGGGGGGACACTCCCTATGACTTTACTATTAATAATTATTTAATTTTTGGTTACAGTCTAATCACCCCAGCAATTATCAGGTAAGTTTTCTTAACTTATGGGTTGTAATATTGTTGTATGAACCAGTGCCTATGTAATACTTACCTGTTCCTACTGGTATGTAAATGTAAGTACAGCAAAATAACAAGAGTAACAATTGGGTATTGTATAGGCTGATTTATACTGCAAGTATTTGCTAAGTACTGGGTACATACAAGGTATTTTAGAGGAGATGATATATCATTTATTCTTTAAGTATTTGGTAAGTACTGAGTACTATTATGGTACCTTTAAATTAATTATGGTATAATATTTTCACACTTCTGATGTGCTAGCAAAATGGAATACTGTATACTAACAGATAATGACATACAAAACAAAACTATTGGCCCTTGCTTATGGCAATTGTGACAACAACTTCTTGGTGTGCTTTTGACTGGCAAGCTACACCCACACTCCAGGGTTCTATTATACCTATGTCTTGTACTCCATTGTATCATTTGGAATAATAACGAGTGGAGAATTTTTCAAGTGGGTCTATACTTCTGAAAATTTGCTCCTGGCAGGCGTGTTCATCCAGCACTGCAGCAGCTTATAAAGGATAGGCTGGACAAGAAAAAATAACATACATTTCTTAAGTACAGAGATATGGGAGGCTTGTATTGTTATTCAAGACTTAGACTTAATAAAGTCATGTCTATGTCTAAGTCTAAGTCTAAGTCTTGAATAACAATACAAGCCTCCCATATCTCTGTACTTAAGAAATGTATGTTATTTTTCTTGTCCAGCCTATCCTTTATGGAATAACAACAACAGAATGGGAAAACATGATACAGTAATAATGCATTAATACAATACTGTAATTAGACAGTAACATCACAGTATGCGCTGTTCTCTTCTCACTACACTGTAAGGCTGGTTGATATAGTATCCTCTATTTCTTCTTTTTATCCTCCTCTTCCCCTTTAAGATTTGGGGCACAGGCAGTTTAATAACTGTTTCCTCTTCTAACCCTTTTCTTTATCATTTTACACTGTAAGACTGGGGATTGAGGGTGGTGTTATGAAGTTTTCACTGTTTCCTCTTTGTACCCCTAACTTGCACTATAAAATCAGAGGTGTGGGCTATTAACTGTTCTTTCATTCTTACTTTCTAAGAAGGAAAACAATAAGGCATACAGGGGGGAACATAAACGTTTTATTATATTGTTTACATGAAACTGTTCATTATTTCTTAATGACAATCATTTATTTCTACTACCTGTGGCTTTTATCTTTGCTTTCTTTTTGTGTTGTTTTGTTGCTTTTTTTCCATGTTCTTTTTCTCCTCTAAAGAAGATGTGAGTGATGAAGGCAAGGGGAAGCTGTGATCTCTATTTTCAGCTTTTGTCTATAAGATAACAACAACAACAACAACAACAACAACACAAATAACAATAGTTTTACTTCTCAGATGTAATTTCTCAAGTTCAAGTTCAAGTTCTCTAGTTCACTCATATTTGCCTTCTCCCCAGTCAATACCAGTTCAAGGTATTTTAGCACCTATCTCTGATGGCAACCACCGCTGTGGCTGCTGCAGTCAATGTAACTATACATGTCGTTGTAATAGTTTTAAACATCCCCACATGGGTACAGAGATCCCTATAAAAGAAATTACTTCATGTTCTACTAAATCTGTTACTTGATTGCTTGCCCTTGTGGTAAAACGTATGTTGAAAAGACCAGAGGAGCATTAAAAACTCATATCACTGAACACAGAAGAACTATTAGATGTAAAAACATTTTCTTTTCCAATTATCTAGTGACAGCTCATTTTGTTGAATTGAATCATCCTATTTCCTATATAAGATACATTGGGATTGACAAGGTAACCTTCCCACCAAGAGGAGGTCATTTAGATGTGTTACTTTCCAGGGGAGAACACTATTGGATCCACCATCTGAGAACCCTGTCACCCCACTGACTGAATATAGATATGATTTCAAATTGCCAGTCTATTGCCAGTGATCAGCACCTCATTATAATTTTTGGTATGTGTTTTAAATATGTATTTTAAAGAAAAGCAGGTTTTGTCAGCCCAAAATTGTTGCAAGAAAGAAGCTAAAACTGCAGTGAGAGAAGAGCAACAACATGGCAGACTAGCTAGCAACAGATCGGCCAGTTGGATGGTTTGCTCTACAGCAAACCATCCAATTGGCTCAGTTCTTAATCATGTAGAGGAACAGTATCAGCCCTTCCTTTGCTGCTACTAATATTGTGCAAAAACAGTATTTTTATATTTAATAATTGGTGAGAACCTTTCAGCTTTACATGCTTATTCTGAATTGTGTAACCAGGTATCTAACCATGCTCTATTTCTTCTTGAGCATGAGCTGCACATATGATGTGATCATGTGTGTGCTTTAGTTTGCATCTTGAATTATTATGACATTACTCTTTTGTGTTTTTTGTGTATGTAGCCCATACATTTACAAGTCCCGATGAGGTATTTAGACATAGAATGCGCAATTATTCAAAGCAGTGCATTGTTATGAAAAATGTTGTAAGATTCTCACACACACACACACACACACACACACACACACACACACTCTTATACAACCTCCACTTCCCACCTTATCTCCCAGACACAAATAGCTGTTATCACTGGTGCAGGTATAACAAAGACAAGCTTTTTAATTAAGAAAAGGCGTTCTGCTAACATAAGGACAGCGCCTCACTGTTTGTTCCCAGCATGTATTTGTCAGAAACAAGAGCCTCAATAAAGATTAACCTGCAATGCCAGTCGTTGCAGCCAGAGCTGTCTGTGTGTGTGTGTGTGTGTGTGTGTGTGTGCGTGTGTGCGTGCCAAAATAGACCAAGACCAAATAAAATTATTGATTTTATAGAGGCTGTTGAGACAGGCAGGAGGTTGAATCCATTATAGTAACAATATTAGCTTGAGATTATTCCACCGTGGGTTATGTTGACATAAATTCGAACATGAAGTTAGATGAAGTTGATTCTAGCAAGTTACTACTCATTCAATTGAGAGTAGGTGTTTCTGTGATGTTCTGGAGAATGCAAGTATGAGGCCGATCACAGAGTTCTTTCTTAATGCACGTTTATTACAAGCTCGGATCAACAATGGCAACATGCAGAAGCTATGTGTGATCAAGTGAACAGAGAGAGACATAGTATGTATAGGATGGTGTCAGGTACACACTGTTACCTAAATGGTGTTTTGCCAAATTTAACTTGGCCTTGGGCCAACTAAAATTAGTCTAACTTGTCCATCTAGCACTTCTGATGCCATGATAGCTGTCCTGGTGGAACATGATCCTCAGGGGTTCTTGACCTAGTATCCACTGGTCAGTGAAGATGTAAAAATACATTCTACCAATTCCCCCTTTTACTATTAGATTTTTTTTCTTTCTTTTTCTTTTTTTTCAGCAAACAATTCCGATAACTATTTCTTAACACATCATGCTAATAGGGACTAAAAATCATCACAACCAATGCAAAACATAATTCCTTCTAGTTTCTAAAACATGGCATAAGAGTCCCATTCACATTCTATGGATATAAGGGATGGGGGTTCCCCTATAGTAAGTCTAGTCAGTTCTTTTGAATATATGATTAAATAACACATTGTTGACACAGCATCTCCAGGACATGTCCGGTTCTCCCCTTCTTCCTCTTCTAATAGCAGCATGCTTGTTTCTTCATTGCTGGGCTCCGGGGATGAGGGACCTATTGTTACCGACCCCCCCTTTCACCCAGTTTTCGCTGCACTGCCGTCGAGAAGGCCGGAGTCCATCCCACACGTGCTCCAGTATACGCCATTCAACAACCACTTCTTCCGGTAATCAGTTGTTGGGTTCTCCAGAAGACTCAGATGATATAGAGGTCGAATCACTACTGCTAATCACGGTCATGTTGGTGACAGAATGGACAGATTTCAAAATGAGTGCATGGAAAATAGGAAAACAACAACCCATTATGATGGCTATAAGTAGAATCATTCCAATAAGAGGGGCACATATGCTCAAAATCCATGCTATAGTGGGGTTTCCTCTAAAGAATCTGAAAATCGTATCCCATGGCCTTTGATTTAAATAGCCTCCAGTGGTTCTTGGATCTCTTTAAGGTTCTTAATTGCAACAGTTAAATTACCTTGCCCTTCGGATTCGGATGGAAGATATGTGCAACACCCCTCTCCCACAATGGTGCACACTCCTCCTTGGGAAGCTGTCAATGCATCTAATGCAACACGATTATCAATGGCAAATTGACACAACAAAGCAAGCTCATTATTAATTGATTGAAAACCTAAAATTGTTGCATTAGCCACTAACGCCAGGTCATATCGTGTAAGTGCTATGAGATAGTGGTTAGCATACTGTAACTCTGTATTCCAAAATATAGATTTAAAGACTAGCTGGGAGTGTGTAAAAATCTGATGATCATTTGATAAGGCATAGTATTGGCTTGACAAATCCACTGAATTCATGTTTTTGTATCCCGTGACTTCAGATAGGTCTCTTTTAGATCTCTGTGAATTTGTGTGATTTGGAAGGAATTCAACTGGTTCCACTACATAAATTACATCATTTAAGACACACAGTACACATCTTCCTTTAAATGAAGGTGATACTTCTCTTAATCCGAGATTGATGTTGATACTACACTCTGGGGTGGTCCGGCCTTGACTCTGGTGGCATGAATCCATTGTGGCTGGCCCTTGACCTTGATTGCCGTTCTGGTCACCAGTAGGACTTGCATTGGTGGGCCGTAGCGCGGTTCTCCTTCTATGGCTTTCAGGCTGCGAACCAAAACGAAGTCTCCTGCTTGAAAAGTGTGTGTGGCCGTATCAGCTGGGGAGGGAAGAGAATCTACCACCTGCTGAGAATACTTAGACACAAAGGAAAATAAATGTTTAACATAAGTATGTTGCATCTCTTGTTAAGTCCATGGCTGGTTTCTCATTCAACGGTACCCCTAAAGGAAAGGGACGGGCCATTAGTACTTCATGTGGTGACAAACCGGTGGTGGTGTTAGGCATTGCTCTAATTGACAAGAGGGTTAAAGGTAATGCTTCAAGCCAATTCATTTGTTAAGACTGATGAATTTTTATCAGTTTGTCTTTTATCGTCCTATTTGTACGTTGTACTTGTCCTGAGCTCTGCGGGTGATATGGGATGTGACAAGTCCACTTGATTCCCAAAGCTAAGGCCAATTGCTTAGTTACTCGAGATGTAAAGGGTGTACCATTATCTGAATCAATGCCTGAAGGCAGGCCTGGAATTTCGTCATTTTAGGGGCAAGGCCACTTGGCCTTTCATGTTGTCAATTTTTTGAGGGCACAAAGGCCAAAAGCCAGGGCAGTAAGGCCATAAAATAAAACGATGATTTTAAGTCCACATCCATAATGAATTTAATTTAAGGACTAAGGATGTATAACCATCTGAGAAATGAATAAATAAAACAAGCTCAAGTAATAATAATGAGTACAATAAGTATTAATGTGATTTATTTCATAGTACTAATAAACCCAATGTGTTTTAAATATAGGGCTCAAAAGGGTAACGTAGCGGAGGTGGAAAAACCGCGATGCATTGTGGGCTTTGTGGGCAATTGGAAAGTTGTTTACGTTTCGCGACGCTATGCTTGTGTTCTGTTGTTGTTGTTTCAGCATTTTAAAAGTATCTGTATCGTTTGAAAATGGTGCAGACTTGCTGTGTCATTAACTGCCACAATCGTTCTCATGATCCCTACGGAAAGAAGATTGATGGGCTGAAATAGAACTAGGGACAAATCTAACTGTGCAGTCAGGACGTTTTTAAAAAAAGAAAAAAAAAGTACACATCTTGTGTGTCCACGGGTGTAAACTTGTCCTAAATTGTGGTTAAGAAGTGAAAGTTAAAAATAAAGATAAACTCCATGTTGTGCCCACCCATGTATGACGATGGAGAGTTAGAGATTTATGGTGTGAAAATGCCCTAATTCTGAATACATATTTACCACATAAATGCAGAGTGGATTTCAGGCTTGAGCAAGCAAACAGGCAGCACCACACGGAGGTGGGACACAGTGAGGCTTGTAAAGTTTACATACCTCTGAAATGACGACAGTCTTCTCTTTAAGGCGTAAAATTCGGAGGCCCTGCACCCACCCAAAGTTTGCTTGCCCATGAGCCCTTAAAGATTTGGCATTCCTAAATTTGTCGCCGGTATAATAACCGTTGACCAGATAGAGGACAAGCTCAGCTTCAGTCAACAGCGGCAGGGCTTTTAAATCCCAAGTCCAGTCTCCGTGCTCATACGGATCCACTCTACTTATTTTCTGGATTCTGTCAAGGTACCGAGCCTTTGGAACAGGGTCCACCTTGTCTCGGTACCGTCCGACACACTTCCTTTGCCTGATCCATTTAAATCTCTCGCTTCACGTCTCTCTCCCGGCGCAACACAATGTAAACAAAACAATTTGCCCGTAAAAATGGTGCTGGTTACACACAATGCATTGCGAAGTTACGTGCCCTTTTGAGCCCTATAGAACAACCAGGTTTATGTATTTATAAGCAAACAATCTTAAATATTAGGCCTAAATATTTTTTGAGTGTACATGACACTGATTCACTGAACAAGACTGGCTTACAATTATTATTGATGTGTTGTTAGATAGCTAACAAACAAACAAACTACAGCAGGGCTATTCAATTACTATTTCAACTGGGACGCATTTCAAATGCACTGAAGCATAATAAGTGACATTAACAGTATCTAATGAAACACACTATCCCTCTACCAGCATCTCCTTCTCCCCTCTCCTCCACACACACCTCACCTCCTGACGTGCTCCTTATATGTTAGTTACACATGATATAGTTTTATACAGTCCATGGCAGCAACAGTCATGTTTACAACATCAAAGTCACTATTTAAAACCCAATGATATCTCACTGGAATATAAATATTCCTCCTGACATCACAATACTGAGTGAAGAAGACATGAAGACAAACATCAGTATCAGTCATTCATCCTGCTCTCTGTCCCTCCTCTACTGAGGACACTCACTGTCTGCAGGTCGGCTGCCTCAGGTACATGTTCAGATAAAGTGTTAGCCTACATACAGACAGCTTTAATTTTAGTTTGTCTTCAACATTTTGTTGTTAGCACTGCGAGCACGAATGAGAGACTGTGGACAGAGCAGATTGAAATATTCTACATACTGATCACATGTATTGAGTATTGGCTTGACTGGCAGAGGTTTTATTGCACTTACTTACAGTAGCAACCATAGTTGTCATCAACTAGAGTAATCTTGAAGTAATATTCCCTTCATCTGTACCACGGCCCCACCGCTGCAGAATGATGATACGTGAAACCGAAACTTTAAAAAGTGACGGCGATAATGGCGGAGCTTACTATTATTACGGTGTTGATTACATTTACCTTGGGTTGTTTAATACCGGGTCTCGGTATCGATCTCTGCCCGTGCGTTTGATGAAGTCTCCTGGTTGGCCAGTCATAGATTGTGTAAAGTTCTAGAATAAAACTCTGACACAGCAAAGTAGCTTTTAGTCTCTTTAGTGAACTTATAAATCTCCGTTACAGTTGTTAACATTTCTGTTATAGCCGCCATCTTGATTCTGATTACATCGCTGCTTCTGCAGTCTCAACCGTGTCTATGAACCGTGACAGTGAAACTAAAATGCCCCCTGACTGAATAAAACAATGTCTGTTTACAACCTAAGACACATTCAATTTTCAATTCAATTAAATTTTATTTATAAAGCCCAATATCACAAATCACAATTTGCCTCACAGGGCTTT
>NC_065526.1:40448940-40452640 GCF_006386435.1 Epinephelus moara
GAGTTAGTGACATCCAGAATGGCCGAGTTAGCAAGATGCAGTAATAGAATACGAGAGAGAGAGAGAGAGAGAAGGAGAGAAGGTGCCCGGTGTATTACATATCACATGTGGAAAACTACAACATCATAACATCACATAATATAAATCATGAACATTACAGATTGGTGTCAAACTGTTGTTATAGCCCGTCCGAACGGTTCATGCCAGGCTCGAATCAAACCCACTACTGGTGATGTAGGCATCGTCTCATTTGATGTTGCCAAATAAGACTCCAGATTGTCATCGCAATTTTTTTCTCAAAAGACACAGGTGTCAAAACCGTGTTGACAGGAAAGAGGCAGAGAAGAAAACCGCAAAATCACCTGGGGCAGTGCGGGCAGGGATATTTTTTTCAAGGGCACAGGGCAAAATTAGAAGGGCACGAGGGCCATGGACCTCGTGGCCCTCGTGAAATTCCTGCCCTGCCTGAAGGTATTCCATATCTTGGAATAATATGTTCCATCAAGCATTTGACTACTGTTTGTGCATTTTCTTTCCTAGTAGGAAATGCTTCAGGCCATTTGGAAAATCTGTCCACTATNTACTGTGGCCTCGGTCACCAGTGTGTGAATGTGTGAATGTGATTCGTAGTGTAAAAGCGCTTTGAGTGGTCAGAAGACTTGAAAGGCGCTATACAAGGGCAGTCCATATTACCAAAAGACATGAATAACCTCTACATTCTGGCATATGTGTAAAATCTATTTGCAGTGACTGAAAAGGTCCTTCAGGTTTGGGCAAATGGTCGTGTTTAGGGAGATTTACATGTGGATTACAACGGGCACAGATCAAACATTTCTGAATAAATCTCCTGACTTGTTTTTCCAACCCTATTGCAAAATCTTGAAATGTAGTCTGTCACTGGCTTGTAATTAACATGTGTTGCACCGTGTATGTAGGAGATAAGAGAATCATATGCTAATTTGGGTAAAACTATGCGTTTATCTCCAAATTTCCATAGACCATCAACATCTTTGTAGCATTCTTTTTTCTGCCACAGTCTTATTTCAGCTGTTCCCCGGGTCCTATGTTCCCCGCTTTGTATGGGACCCCAAAAGGGTCCTATGTTCCCCGCTTTGTATGGGACCGGGGAACATAGAACCCTTTTTAATAATAAGGGTTCTATGTTCCCCGCTTTTCCCCAAAAGGACCCGGGAAACATAGGCCCTTTTTTTAAAAAAAGGCCCCTAACCCTAACCCTAACCCACTAACCCCCTTTTTTTTAAAGGGTCCTATGTTCCCCAATCGGGGAACATAGAACCCGGGGAATATAGGGATGACCCCTTTCAAGGCTTCAGGAGCTTGCTTCTGAAAATTACTCAAATCATTTATAGTAAAAGGTGAGTCCGAAATTTGTACGGCAACCACCACATTTTTCAACCAAGGTGGAAATGGGGCGTTTATGGCTGCTTCCTTAGCATATTGATAAGCTAAATTGTTGCCTTTTGCTACGTCTGAGTTTGCTTTTGAATGTGCTGTGCATTTTACAATAGCAATTTGGGCTGGTAAAATCATGGCTGACAGTAAGTTTTTTACTAACTCAGCATGTTGAATGGGTTTTCCTGCAGTTGTAACAAAACCCTGATTTTCCCATATTTTGCTAAAATCATGCACAACTGAAAAAGCATATTTGGAATCTGTATAAATGGTGACTGCTTTATCTTCTGCAATTAAGCATACCCTAGTTAACGCTATCAATTCTGCTGCTTGTGCTGATGATACTGGTAGTCTATAGCCTTACACACATCGATCTTGGTCATCCACGATTGCATAACCTGATAATGTAGTTTTGTCATCGGGGCGTATGGAGGATCCGTCACAGTATAAAATTTCTAACGGCATTTATTGTAAATCAGTTCTTATGCTTGACGTACAATTTATCAATTCCATACAATCATGAGTACAGTCTTCATTTTCTTGTTCTCCACCATGCAATAATGATTTCAAATGAATAGCGGGATTCGTATGAGTTGTAGTTGAAATACTAAGATTTTGGGTTCCTGCTAAAATATGTTCATAATTACTTCGCCATTGACTTGTCATATGTTGTGTGGTTCTGTTAAACTCTGGGTGAGTTACCATGGTGTTGGTATTTATCAATATAAAAATATGGCATTTCCTGTTTCCACAAGGGGGCGCTATGAGTTAGAGTGAGTATGAGAATAGGAGGCGTGCAGGGAAGGGCTCTTGTCATGTACGGAAATTTTGAAGCAGTTAGGATGAAGTATGTGGGAGAGAGAGTTGCTCAAATATGCATGGCGATGCATCAGATATGGTGGCCCCTTGACATAGAGAAAAGCTTTTAATAACTTTTGATCAGCATGGTCTCTGGATGATCTGTAAAAAATCTTAAGTCGATTGGATGAAATCCCTAGGACTAGTTCGTTAAAATACAACATGTGGACATCACGCCAAAATGACAAGTCAAAATCAAAATGGCTGACTTTCTGTTTGGAGTAGACCATTGGTGCCGGAGACTTTCATGTGCGTCTGGACAACATACACATGTGTACCAATTTTCATGTTCCAACTCCAAAAAAAAAAACCCTATGGGGAGGGTTTTTTGAAAATTTCAAGGGGGCACTATAGAGGCATTTTGTCCCCCCCATGGCCAACGCCCCTATCAGATGTAAGAACTCGCCATTCTTGACCTGTATATCAATTTTCATGAGGAGATGAGGTCGTTGAAGCCATCAAATTGCCAAACGTATTTAGTGGCGAGGGATCGATAGTCGCCACGCCACCACATGGACACCATTAGACGTAGCTTCCCAGCGTCCATAAGGTAGCTTCACAAACTTGTTCTGCATGCATTAAAAGTGGAATGAAGTTGATGCGGTCAAGTTTGTGGCATTAGTACATGTTAAAGTAAAAATTGGTCACTTCCTGTTACCACTGGGGGGCGCTATGAGTAAGGTGGGATATTAAGATATCGGGGCGTTTGGGGCGGCGCCATCATCATGTCCAGCAAGTTTGTAGCTGCTGAGATCAAGTATGTCGGCGGGAGAGCCGTTCGAAATTCGATGGCAAGAAAACGAAAAGTCGCCATAATTTGTCACGCCCTAGCGGCTATGCCACTTTACATAGGGAAAAGCTTTTAATAACTTTTGATCAGCATGTTCTCAGGATGATCTTTACCAACTTTGAAGTCGATCGGACGAAATCCCTAGGACAAGTTCGTTCAAATGTCAGTTGTGGAAATCACTGTAAGAAACAAATTCAAAACAAAATGGCCGACTTCCTGTTGGGATTTTACCATGACATTACGAGACTTTTTTGTGCATTTTTTGTACATGATACATGTGTGTACCAAATTTCATTTGCCTACGATAAACTAACCCCAATGGGGAGGGGATTTTGAAAATTTGTAGGGGGCGCTATTTCGGCATTTCGCGCCGACCATGTGCAACCGCCCAAAAATATTAAATTTCGGATGTGGCCGGATGAATGTGGAAAGTTAGAAGCATTTTGAAATTTGGGAAAGGGGCAAAATTGGGGCATGAAGTCGGGTAAAGAATAATAATAATAATTAAAGCTGCAAGCAGGGATGAACGGGCCCTCGCACCTTCACGCAACTCGGGGGGGCTGGCAGGACGTCTTCTGATGTGTCAATTCATTTCTGTCAAAGTTAGACATCGCATGCAGTGTCAAAGTTAGACATCGC